>NC_141554.1:62132794-62284558 GCF_021556685.1 Rattus norvegicus
ATGGAGCATTTCCATCAGTTAAAAAAATAACATCATGGAATTTGCAGGCAAATTATGGAACTAGAAGAAAATCACCCTGAGTGAGGTAACCCAGTTCACAAAGGACAAATATAGTATGTATTTATAAGTGAATACTAGTTTTTAAGTAAATGATAACAAAGCTAGAACTAATAGACTAGATATGTTAGTTAAAAAGGAGGGCTCTAGGAGGTGGGAATGCACGAATCTCCCTGAGAAGGAGAAGAGAATGAATTCTGAGGATAAATTGATTGAGGACAGATGGGGACATGTGAAGGAGGGATCAGGTTGGAGGTGATGTGGGAGGACACATTGAACATACAGTTGGATCTGAAAACCATTGGGGAGTGTGTAAGGCTAATGCATTAGAAACTTTCTGGTATTAATAAAGGTGACCATAATAAACACTCATAATAATGGAGAATAGAAAGTCTTTACTGTCAATCTTTTATAGCCAGGCAAGGCTTCCAATGGTGAAACTGGGTTAAATATTTTGAGTTGTTGGTTGAGTTGTTTGTTTTTACCCTCAGAAAACTAAAACCAGGAACCCATTGCCAAGGACAGCTTGTACGCAGGTTACTGAACTTCAAGATGGTTGAGCTGATCTAGGCTTGGAGTCTTCACTCCTAGATTCTAGTCTCTGGCTTGATAAGGTACTCTGTAGGCTACAGAAACAGAAACTTGTCACCAACCCAGCCACAAACTATCTACAATCTGTCCTACCCACAAAACGTGCAGGTGCAATGGTGGTACAAACATGTGGGAGTGGCCAACTAATGATTGGTACAATTTGAGACTCACAACATTTGTGGGAGTCCATACTCTACCCTGTTGAGATAGCCAGAAATGGGACAGTTGATAGCTTATACACCTAGGGTAGGACCAAACCACTACCCGCAAAAGATAAATGATCCCTAATGATATTCTGCTATACACATAGGTTGATATTTTGTCTAGTCATCATCAGATAGGCTTCCCCTGTCAGAACACAAAAGTAACTTTAGAGTCGCACAGGAAGACATTATGGAGAGAGAGAGAAAGAGAGAGAGAGAGAGAGAGAGAGAGAGAGAGAGAGAGAGAGAGAGAGAGAGAGAGAGATTTTTTAAATTGGAGGTCTCCATCACGATCCTCTGCTTGAAGATCAGGGTACTCCACCGAAAAGTAGGGGAAGTTTATAGAAATCCTCGTGGATACAGGACACCATAACATGGTTCACTCTGTTAACTAAGGAGGGCTCAGGGCTCAGAGAGACTGAATAGGCAATCACAGGGCCTTCACATGTCTGTACCAGGTCCTCTGCATATATTATGGCTGTTAGCTTAATGCCCTTCAGAGACTCCTAACAATGGGAGCAGGGGTATTTTTGGCTCTTTTGCTTGTTCTTGGGACTCTTCCTCCTGCTAGGTTGCCTTGTCTTATCTTGATATGGGGATATTTAACTTGTCTTACGTTATTGTCTTCTCTACTCTGTAGCTGTCATCTCATGGAGGTCTGCTCTCTTCTGAAATGGATCTAGAGGGAAAGTACATCTGAGAGACAGGGAAAGTTATGGAAGCTAAGAGTAGTAGGGGAAGAGTAGTGAATGATGAATAGTGTTCTCAAAATAAGTACATTTGCATTCCCTAAATATACCGCATATTTGTTTTTATTTTAAAACCATTCACACTTTACATATACAGTACATGATAAGGATAAATAAAATGCTTTGTAATAATAGAAATACACAGATCAACATTGAATTTTCAGTTGCAATGAGCCAATATATAAAAATTTTGAAAAAAAACCTAGTGAAATATTTTGTTTATGTCACATTTAATTAGCTACAAATGATACATTTAATGTCTTTCTGTTTAAAGTCATTACAGTCTTATATACAGTATCATTTTTAGCAGAAACAAAGATACACAAAATCTAGAATTATTATAAAGAAATAGAAATTGCAGGAACTGCAGTCAATTATAAAACACTCAAATGATTGATTTTCAAGATAGCACATGGTAAAACTCATTTGGAACATTTTGAAATCTATTCACAGCATTACCTAGATTCATCTTTGCTTAAGAAATTGGAAAGTGTGTGTACGCTTATTGTGAGGCTCCCGTATCTACTCTGTCACAGGGCTCAGACACACTCTGTCACAGGGCTCAGACACTTGGGGAGGCAAGTCATAGCAAGTTTGACCACATTTACCCCATGCCACTGCTGCAAGGTGGGTATCAGGCCATAGTCACTGGACACTGCTCTGTGGGTGAAGAAGCACAGTCTGGGAGATGGAGACAGCTTCTGCTCTGTAGGCAAAAGCCTTCTCTGTGCCTTTCCACAGCATATCCCAATGTTTTGTTTTGTGTTTCCTGTTGTCTACAGGGAACACCCTGTGGACAAAATTTTATTCTTTATAGAAACAAAGTCATTCCCCAGCACCCTCCCTCTTTACCCATAGCAAAAATAAATAGTTGCTCCCTCCATAGGGGTGACATCAGTCCAGGGATGGGGGTCCAGCAGAGATGAAAACCTTGCTGGAAGGCCTTAGTTCTGGTTCCTAGAGTCTGCTGTCATCCTCCTCCTCCTCAGACTCTGGCAGGTCATCTTTCATCTGTTGGAATCTCCATGACTGGGCACCCCACACGTATTTGATGGTCACTTTGTATTCAGCCATCTCATACCCAGACAGCTTCAGGACACAGGCCTGCTCTGGGGTCAGCACGTCACCCTCGTTGCATACTTCATAGTCAGACAGAAGGATCACCACAACTTTCTTGAGGGCATTGGGCAGACCCAGCTGCCTCAGTTGTGGCTCCATGGAACAAGGGAACTGCTTCACCAGCCCTCGATCCAGGCTCACAGTTAAAATTGCTTTGTTCCTCACATGAGCAAAATCCATTTCTGTATACTTTGTGAACCATTCATTCATCTCCTTTGTGTGATTGGTAAAAAGGAACCCAACTTCACCTCTCAACTTCTTACTGACATAGGTTGTCTTTGTATTCATCAGATGGGCTTCGAACCAAGGTGTGTTTGTCAAAGAACATATGGCTGTGCTTCCAGGCATTCTGAATGACCTTCAGCTTGCTGTTCCTCATGTTGACCACAGAGATGATGAAAAGGTATTTGTAGGTGTCCACACATTTCTGAAGCTCTTCTATCAAGTTCTGCTTCAGTTCTAAGTCTTTCTTGGCAGTTTTTCTTAAGGAAACTTTCTTGTCTCACTTGGATTTCAGCATCGCCCTAAGGCCAGTCCATAATTTTATTTTTTTATTTATTTATTATTTTATTAGTTATATTTCTTTACTTACATTTTAATTGTTATTCCCTGTCCCGGTTTCCTGCCCATAAGCCCCCCATCTTTTCCCCTCCCCGATATGTGTATTCCCCCATGCATCCCCCTTAATAGCCCCCCATATTCCCCTGCACTGGGGATGCAACCTTTGCAGGACCAAGGGCTTCCCTTCCACTGGTGCCCCAACAAGGGTATTCTCTGCTACATAGTTTTAAAGTGTTTATTGTCATGGCGGAAGTTGGATGATTAAGATCTTATGCCACTTCTCAGGGTGGGCCTGAGATTAAATACCTTTTGCAGGGTGGAGTGTCTGGGAAGGAAAGGTTATTGACTAAGCCTCCAGGCCTTTAGGTTCCTCAGTATAACGGAGATCTTTCTTCAGCATACATGACCACAGGTCATGTCCTCTACCTATTGCAGGACTTGGGGTGTTGCCCTTATGTGACTGATGGCCACAAATCTATGAAGGGCTATGGCTATGGCTAGTGACAGGGCCTGATGTTCCAGGACTCAGGCAAAATGCCTACCATCCCTCTCAGGGATAACAGGGTCTCAAGTCTTTGCTCAACTGGGAACCAGGGTGCTGTTCATGGTCCAACTAGTGTGTGTACTCCAGAGGATGACAAACTTGATGAGACATATTATTAATCCTGACATAGTGCGGGGGTCTATATGTTAAAAATTTACATCCTTGAGAAACTCTTACAAATTTTCCCAAGGACAAGTTTGGAAAATATTTATTCGAGCTTTGTTTATAATACCAAATTGTAAGTGACCTAAATAGAAATGTGTTAATATTTACATACACTGATTTATTTTTATCAAATGTGAATACCATGTCCAATATATGGTTTTGTGGTAGAGTAGTTTCTTAGCAAATGTGAAACCCTAGTCTGATTGTATCACAAATGTATTACAGCAACAACAATAAAACAACAACAATAATCTAATGTTTTATTTATTTATTTATTTATTTATTTATTTATTTATTTACATCCCAAATATGTCCACTTCCCCTTGCAGCATTCATCCCCAACAGCTATGCCTCTGAGAGGTCAGCCCCTGTCCCCATATTCCCTCACCCTGGTGCATCAAGTCTCTGCAAGATTAGGCATATCCTCTCCCACTGAAGACAGACAAGGCAGTCAATCCTCTGAAACTTATTTGCCAGGGACTTGTTCCAACCCATGCATGCTCTCTTGTTGATGGCTCAATCTCTGGGAACTCCCAAGGGTTCAGGGTAGCTGACTCTGTTCATTTTCCTGTGGGGTTTCCAACTTCTTGGGGGATTTCTATCCTTCCCCTAACTTTATCATAGGGGTCCCTGACTTCCATCCAATGACTGCTTCTAGATATCTGCATCTGTCTTAGTCAGGTTCTGGATAGAGCCTCTCAGAGAACAGTTGTCCTAGGTGCTTGTTTGTAAGTACAACATAACATCAGTAATAGTGTGAAAGATTGGTGTTCATCCACGACATGAGTCTGAAGTTGGACCAGTCCCTAGTTGGCCACTCCTTCAGTCTCTACTCCATCTTGGTCCCTACATTTCTTTTACACAGGACCAATTCTGGTTCAAAATTTGGTAGGTGGTTTGATTTCCTTAATCCTCCACTAGAAATTTAGGATGGCTACTAGGGGTGGTCTCTTGAGGATTCGTGTTCCCACTGTTGAGCACTGTTCACCTGAGAACACCTGCGTTGTCTCCCAGGACCCACTTCATCCCTCTTCTCTGAGACTTGCTACAGATTCCCTTAACTACCCACTTGTGGCAGCTACATATTTATATTCATTCTCCTGGCCCTCTGAGTGTCTCTCCGGTCTTGCTCCATGACTGAGGCTGGTGTCCATCCATGGGATTATTATTCTTAGTCACCCCTCTCAACAGCTCCCCCTTCCTAACTACTTTGTTACAACTTTTATGAGGGATTCAAGTACTCTCAATTAGACTTAACTTGTTTAACTTAATTGAGTCAGTGGCTTGTTCTGAATTTTTTGACTAATATCCACTTATCAGAGTGTACAAAATATGCATATCCTTTGGGTCTTGGTTACTTTGCTCAAGATGATGGCTTTTTTTCTTTTGAATTGGATAGTTTAAATATTTATATTTCAAATAATATGTGTTTTCTCTGTTCTCCCCTCCCCCTTCTTCAATGAGGGTGCACCCCCTCCTATCCAACCATTCTAACATCAACAACCTGGCATTCCCCTACACTGGGGAAAAGAGCCTTCACAGGACCAAGGGCTTCTTCTATTGATACAGGCAATGTCATCCTCTGCTAAATATGTGGCTGGAGCCATGGGTCACTTCATGTGTACTCTATAGTTAGTGGTTTACTTTCTGGGAGATCTGGGGTTCTGGCTGGTTGATATTGTTCTTTTTCCTATGGGGTTGCAAATGCCTTCGGCTTCTTCTGCCCTGTCTCTAATTCCTTTATTGGGGTCCCATGCTCAGTGTGAGAATTAGCTGCAGGTATCTTAATATATATATCACTGCCCTTCGATATTCCGCAGTTGATAATTCTTTATTTAGATCTATACCCCATTTTAATAGGATTATTTGGTTCCTGGAGGCTAATTTACTGAGTTCATTGCATATATTAGATATTAGTCCTCTCTCAGAAGTAGGATTGGTAAAGATATTTTCCCAATCATTGGTTGCCATTTTGTCCTATTGAGCTTTTCCTTTGCCTTACAAAAGATTTGCAATTTTATGAAGTTCCATTTGTCAATTCTTGATCTTAGAGCATAAGCCATTGGTCTTCTGTTCAAGAAATATTTCCCTGTGCCTATGTGTCAGAAGTTCTTCCCCAAGTTCTCTTCTATTCCTTTTAACATATCTGGTTCTATCTGCATGTCTTCCATTCACTTGGACTTGAACTTTGTGCAAGGAATAAGAATGGATCAATTTGCATTCTACTACATATTGACCTCCCATTGAACTAGCATCATTTGTTTTAAAGTCTGTCTTTTTTTCCATTGGTTTTATTGCTTTTGTCAAAGATCAAGTGACCGTGGGCTTATGGGTACATTTCTGGGTCTTCAATTTTATTCCATTGATCTACTGGCCTGTCTATGTACTTATACTATGCAGTTTTTACCACTATTGTTCTGTAATAAAACTTGAGTTCAGGTATGGTGATTCCCCAAGAAGTTATTTTAATTTTGAGAATAGTTTTCATACTCCTATGTTTTTGCTTATTCCAAATAAATTTGCAAATTGTTCTTTCTAACTCTATGCAGAATTGAGTTGGAATTTTGATGGGAATTGTGTTAAATTTGTAGATTTTTTTTGGCAAGATGGCCATTTTTACTGTATTAATACTCCTCATCCATGACTATGGGAGATCTATTTTCTGAGATCTTCTTCAATTTCTTTCTTCAGAGACTTGAAGTTGTTGTCAAAGAGATCTTTCACTTTCTTGGTTAGAGTCACACCAAGACATTTTATATTATTTGTGACTATTGTGTAAGGTGTTGTTTCCCCAATTTATTTCTCAGCCTATTTATCCTTTCAGCAGAGGAAGGCTACTGATTTGTTTGAGTTAATTTTATATCCAGTCACTTTGCTGAAGTTGTAGTTCTCTGGTGGTACTTTTGGGGTCACTTAATTATACCATCACACCTTCTGCAAATAATGATACTTTGTCTTCTTTTTTACTAATATGTATCATTTTGACCTCCTTTTATTGTCAAATTACTCTGGCTAGGACTGCAAGTACTATATTAAATAGGTAGAGAGAGAGAGTGGGCAGCATTGTCTAGTCCCTAATTTTAGTGGGATTGCTTTAAGTTGCTCTCCATTTAGATTGATTTTGACTATGGGCTTGCTGTGTATTGATTAATTTTGCTATATTTAGGTGTAGGCCCTGAATTTCTGATCTTTCCAAGACTTTTATCATAAAAGGGTATTGAATATTTTTAAAGTATATTTCAGCATATAATAAAATGATCATGTGTGGTTTTGTGAGTTTGTTTAATAAAGAATTATATTGATGGATTTTCATATATTGAACCATCCCTGCATTCCTGGGATAAAGCCTACTTCATTATGGTGAATGATCCTTTTGTTGTCCTTTTGCATTTGGTTTGCAAGAATTTTATTATTTTTGCATCAATATTCATGAGGGAAATTGGTCTGAAGTTTTATTACTCTGTAGGGTCTTTGTGTGGTTTATGTATACAAGTAACTATAGTTTCAAAGAACAAATTGGGCAGTATTCATTCTGTATTTATTTTTTTGGCATAGATTGAAGAATATTGGTATTAGGTCTTCTTTGAAGTTCTGATAGAATTCTGCTCTAAACCCATCTGGTCCTGGGCTATTTTGTTTATTTGTTTGTTTGTTTGTTTAGAGACTTTTAATGAATGCTTCTAGTTATTTAGGTGTTATGGGACTGTTTAGATGGTTTATCTGATCCTAACTTTGACATATGTTATATGTCTAGAAAATTGTCCATTTCATCCAGATTTTCCAGTTTTATTTAGTATGGGCTTTGTAGTAGGATCTGAGAAGTTTTTGAAATTCCTCAGTTTCTGTGGTTAACTATCCCTTTTCATTTATATTGTTAATTTGGATACTATGTCTGTGCCTTCTGGTTAGTCAGGCTAAGGGATTATCTATCATCTTGATTTTCTCAAAGAAGCAGATCCTGGTTTTGTTGATACATTGTATAGTTTTGTTTGTTTGTTTGTTTGCTTATTTGTTTGTTTCAACTTGTTTTTTTCTTCAGCTCTGAGCTTGATTTCCTGCAGTCTACTCCTCCCAGGTGTATTTGCTTCCTTTTGTTCTAGAGCTTTAAGGTGTGCTGTCAAACTGCTGATCTATGCTCTCTCCTGTTTCATTTTGGAGACTTCAGAGCTATGAGTTGTCCTCTTAGCACTGCTGTCATTGTGTCCCATAAGTTTTCATATGTTGCACCTTTATTTTCAATTAATTCTAAAACGTCTTTAATATCTTTCTTTATTTTTTCCTTAACCAAGGAGTAGAGTGTTGTTCTTCTTCCATGTGTATGTGGGCTTTCTGTTGTTTATGTTGCTATTGAAGACCAACCTTACTCTACGGTAATATAGGATGCATGGGATTATTTACAACTTCCTGTGTCTGTTGGGGCCTGTTTTGTGCCAGATCTAATATAAGGTCAATTCTGGAGAAGGTAACAATAGGTGCTCAAAAGCAGGTATAATCTTTCGTTTAAAGATGAAATGTTCTATAGATACCTGTTAAACCCATTTGGTTAATAACTTCTGTTAGTTTCACTCTGTCTCTGTTCAGTTTCTGTTTCCATTATCTGTCCTTTGATAAGAGTAGGGTGGTGAAATCTACCACTATTAATGTGTGTAGTGCAATATATTCTTTAAGCTTTAGTAAAGTTTCTTTTATGATTGTGGGTGCCCTTGTATTTGGAACACAGATATTCAGAATTGAGATTTCATCTTGGTAGATTTTTCCTTTTATGTGTATGAAATTTCCTTCCTTATCTTTTTTTGATACATTTTGGTTGCATCTATGACTCCTGATCTTTTTCCTAGATTTTCAATCTCCAGGGTTGTCACTCTTTGTTATTTCTTTATTGTTTCTATTTCCAATTTTATATCCTGGATAGTTTTGTTTAATTCCTTTACCAGTTTGGTTGTGTTTTCCTGTAACTCTTTAGGGGATTTTTGTATTTCTTCTTTAAGGGCATCTACTTGTTTACCAGTGTTCTAATGTATTTTTTTTCATTTTTATTAAATTGGATATTCCTTATTTACATTTCAAATGTTATTCCCTTTCCCAGTTTCCTGTCCACCAGCACCTAACCCTCCCCCCCCCCTTCTATTTGGGTGTTCCCCTCTCCATCCATCTCCCATTACTGATCCCCCAAACAATCCCCTACACTGGGGGTCAAACCTTGGCAGCACCAAAGCTTCCCTTTCAACTGGTATCCCAACAAGGCTATTCATTGCTACATGTGAAGTTGGAGCCCAGGGTCCATGCATGTATTGTCTTTGGGTAGTGGATTAGTTGATGGAAACTCTGGTTAGTTGGCATTGCTGTTCTTATGATGTCACAAACCCCTTCAGCTCCTTCAGTCCTTTTGTTAATTTCCTCCAAAGGAGGTCCTATTCTCAATTCAATGGTTTGTTACTGGCATTTGCCTCTGTATTTGACATGTTCTAGCTGTGTCTCTCAGGAGAGAACCTTACCCAGTACCGGTTAGCATGCACTTCTTAGCTTCATCCATCTTATCTAGTTTTTGTGTATGTATATGGGCCACATGTGGGACAGGCTCTCAATGGCTGTTCCTTCAGTCTCTGCTACAAACTTTGCCTCCCTAACCCCTGCTATGGATATTTTTGTTCCCCTTTTAAGAAGGAGTGAAGCATATGCATTTTGGTTATCCTTCTTGAGTTTCAGGTGGTCTGTTCATCTTGGGCAATTTGAGCATTTGGGCTAATATCCACTGATCAATGAGTGCATACCATGTGTGTTTTTCGGTGATCGGGTTACCTCACTCAGGATGATATTTTCTAATTCCGTCCATTTGCCTATGAATTTCATGAAGTCATTGTTTTTGATGCCTGAGTAGTACTTCATTGTGTAGATATACCACATTTTCTGTATACATTCCTCTGTTGAAGGACATCTTGGTTCTTTCCAGCTTCTGGCTATTATAAATAAGTCTACTGGAACCTGTGTCTTTGTTGTATGTCGGAGGATCTTTTGGGTATATGCCCATGAGAGGTATCATTGAGTCCAAAGGTAGTGCACTGTCCAATTGTCTGAGGAACATCCAGACTGATTTCCAGAGAGGTGGCATCATTTTTCAATCCTTCCAAAAATGGAGGAGTGTTCCTCTTTCTCCACATCCTCTCAATCATCTACTGTCACCTGAGTTATTTATCTTAGCCATGCTTACTGGTGTGAGGTAGAATCTCAGGGTTGTTTTGATTTGCATTTCCCTGATGACTAAGGATGTTCAACATTTCTTTAGGTGTTTTTCAGCCATTCCATATTCCTCAGCTATGAATTCTTTGTTTAACTCTGTACCTCATTTTATAATAGAGTTATTTGGCTCTCTGGAGTCTAACTTCTTGAGGTCTTTTTATATTTTGGATATTAGCCCTCTATCGGATGTAGGATTGATAAAGATATTTTCCCAGTCTATTGGTTGCCATTTTGTGCTAATGACAGTGTCCTTTGCCTTACAGAAGCTTTGCAGCTTTATGAGATCCCATTTGTCAATTCTTCATCTTAGACCATAACCCATTGGTGTTCTGTTGAGGATATTTTCCCCAGTGCCCATGTGTTCGAGTCTCTTCACCACTTTTTCTTCTTAGTTTGATGTCCAGGTCTTTGATCCACTTGGACTTAAGGTTTGTACAGGGTGATAAGAATGGATTGATTTGCATTCTTCTACATGCTAACCTCCAGTTGAATCAGCACCATTTATTGAAAATGCTATCTTTTTTCCATTGGATGGTTTTGACTCCTTTGTCAAAAATCAAGTGACCATAGGTGTGTGGGTTCATTTCTGGGTCTTCAGTTCTATGACACTGTTCTATCTGCATGTCTCTGTACCAATACCATACAGTTTTTATCAACATTGCTCTATATTGCTGCTTGAGGTCAGGGGTGGCGATTCCCTTAGACATCCTTTTGTTGTTAAGGAAATTCTTAGCTATCCTGGTTTTTTTTTTTTTTTTTTTTTGTTATCCCAAATGAATATGCAAATTGTGCTTTCTATATCTACAAAGAATTGAATTGTAATTTTGATGGGAATTGCATTCAATCTCTAGACTGCTTTTGGTAAAATGGCCATTTTTACTATATTAATCCTGCCAATTCATGTGCATGGGAGATCTTTCCATTTTCTGAGATCTTCTTCAATTTCTTCCTTCAGAGACTTGATGTTCTTGTCATACAAATCTTTCACTTGCTTGGTTAAACTCATACCAAGTTATTTTATATTATTTGCTACTATAGTGAAGGGTGTCATTTCCCTGATTTCTTCCTCAGCCTGTTTATCTTTTGTGTAGAGGAAGGCTACTGATTTGTTTGAGTTAATTTTATATACAGCCACTTTGCTGAAGTTGTTTATCAGGCTTAGTAGTTCTCTGATGGAACTTTTGGGGTCATTTAAGTATACTATAATATCATCCGCAAATAGTTATATTTTGACTTCTTCATTTCCAATTTGTATCCCCTTTACTTCCTTTTGTATTTTGATTGCTCTGGGTAGGCCTTAGAGAAGTATATGGAATCAGTACTGAGAGAGTGAGCAGCCTTGTCTAGTCTGTAATTTTAGTGGGATTGCTTCAAGGTTCACTCCATTCAGGTTAATGTTACCTACTTGTTTGTAATATATGGCTTTTAATATGTTTAGGAATGTTCCTTGAATTCCTGTTCTTTCTGGGACTTCTATCATGAAGGGGTGTTGAATTTCATCAAATACTTTCTCAGCATCTAATGAAATGATCGTTTGGTTCTTATCTTTAAGTTTGCTTATATAGTGGATTATTTTGATAGTATTCCATATATTGAACCATCCCTGCATACCTGGGATGAAGCATACTTGATCATGATGGATGATCTTCTTGAAGTGTTCCTTGATTCGGTTTGCAAGAATCTTATTGAGTTTTTTTGCATCAATATTCATAAGGAAAATTGGTCTGAAGTTCTCATTCTTTGCTGGTCTTTGGGTGGTTTAGGTATAAGAGGAATTATGGTTTCCTAGAAGGAATTTGGCAGTGCTCTGTCTGTTTCAATTTTGTGGAATAATTTGTACAGTATAGGTATGAGGACTTCTATGAAGGTCTGATAGAATTCTTCACTAAACCCATCTGGTCTTAGGCTCTTTTTGGTTGGGAGAATTTTAATGACTACTTCTTTTTTTTTAGCAGTTATGGAGCTGTTCAAATGGTTTATTTGTTCTTGATTTAACTTTGGTACCTGGTATTTGTCTAGAAAATTGTTCATTTCCTCTAAATTTTTGAGTTTTGTTGAATATAAGTTTTTGTAATAGGTTCTGATGATTCTTTGCATTTTCTCTGATTCTGTTGTTATGCCTCCCTTTTCATTACTGATTTTGTTAATTTTAAAACACCCTCTTTGCCCGCTGATTAGTATAGCTAGGGAATCTTGTTGATTTTCTCAAAGAACCAGCTTTTGGTTCTGTTGATTTTTTATATTGTCCTTTTTGTTCCTACATTGTTGATTTAGGCCCTGATTTTGTTTATTTCCTCCCTTCTACTACTCTTGGCTATATTTGTTTCTGTTTGTTCTATAGCTTTTAGGTGTACTGACAAGCTACTGTATGCTCTCTCCTCTTTCTTTCTGCAGGAACTCAGACCTATGAATTTTCCTCTAAACACAACTTTCATCATGTCTGATAAGTTCAGGTAGGTTGTACCTCCATTTTCATTAAATTCTAAGAAGTCTTTAATTTCCTTCTTTATTTCTTCCTTGACCAAGTTATCATTGAGTAGAACATTGGTGAACTTCCATGTATATGTGGGCATTCTTTCCTTATTGTTGTTATTGAAGACCAACAGCTTTAGTCCCTGGTGGTCTTATAGGATATATGGTATTATTTCTATCTTGCTGTATCTGTTGAGGCATGTTTTGTGACTGATTATATAGTCAATTTTGGAGAAGGTACCATGAGGTGGTGAGAAGAAGGTATATCCTTTTGTTTTAGGATGGAATGTTCTATAAATATCCGTTAAGTCCTTTTGGTTCATCACTTCGGTTAGTCTCTCTATGTCTCTGTTTAATTTCTGTTTCCATGATCTGTCCATTGATTAGAGTGTGGTGTTGAAATCTTCTACTATTATTGTGTAATATGCAATGAGTGCTTTAAGCTTTAGTAAGATTTATTTCATATATGTAGTTGCCCTTATATTTGGAGCATATGTATTTAGGATTGAGAGTTCATCTTGGTGGATTTTTCCTTTGATGAATATGAAGTGTCCTTCCTTATCTTTTTTGATGACTTTTGGTTGAAAGTTGACTTTATTCAATATTAGAATGGCTGCTCCAGCTTGCTTCTTCAGATCATTTGATTAGAAAATGGTTTTCCAGACTTTTACTCTGAGGTAGTGTCTGTCTTTGTCCCTGAGGTGTGTTTCCTGTAGGCAACAAAATGCTGGGTCCTCCTTAAATATCCAGTCTGTTAATCATTGTTTTTTTTTTTTTATTGTGGAATTGAGTCCAATGATGTTGAGATATATTAAGGGATAATGATTGGTGCTTTCTGTTATTTTCATATTTGGAGGTGAGATTATGATTATGTGCTTCTTTTTCTAGGGTATAGTTTACCTCCTTGTATTGGGCTTTGCCATTTATTATCCTTTGCAGCACTGGGTTTGTAGAAAATACTGTGTAAATTTGGTTTTGTCATGGAATACCGTGGTTTCTGCCTCAATATTAATTGAGAGTTTTGCTGGATATAGTAGCCTGGGGTGGCATTTGTGTTCTCTTAGGGTCTGTATTATATCTGTCCAGAATCTTCTGACTTTCACAGTCTGGTGAGGAGCCTGGTGTAATTCTGATAAGTCTGCCTTTTATGTTACTTGACATTTTTCCTTTAGTGCTTTTAATATTCTTTCATTGTTTTATGCATTTGGTGTTTTGACTAATATATGATGCAAGAATTTCTCTTCCAGTCCAATCTATTTGGAGTTCTATAGGGTTCTTGTATGTTTATGGGCATCGCTTTCTTTAGGTTAGGGAAGTTTTCTTCTATAATTATGTTGAAGATATTTACTGGCCCTTTAATTTGGGAGTTGTAACACTCTTCTTTACCAATTATCTTTAGGTTTGATCTTCTTATTATATCTCTGAATTTCTGTATGTTTTGGGTTAGGAGCTTTTTCTGTTTTACATTATCTTTGACAGTTGTGTAAACATTTTCTATGGTATCTTCTGCTCATGAGATTCTCTCTTCCCTCTCTTGTATTCTGTTGGTGATGCTTGCATCTATGACTCCTGATCTCTTCCCTCGGTTTTCAATCTCCAGGCTTGTCTCCCTTTGTGCTTTCTTTATAGTTTCTATTTTCATTTTTAACTCCTTGATGGTTGTGTTCATTTCCTTTCCTGGTCTGTTGTTTTTTTTTTTCCAGTAGTTCTTCAAGGGATTTTTTAAAGGGAGTTATTTATAGTGTCCTTCTTAAAGTCCTCTATCATCACCATGTGATGTGAATTTAAATCCAAATCTTGCTTTTTCAGTGTGTTGGGATATCCAGATCTTGATGTGGTGTGAGAATTGGGTTCTGATGATGCCAAATAGTCTTGGTTTCTGTTGCTTAGGTTCTTGAGCTTGCCATCTGTTTATCTCTAATGATTTTTAGTCTAGCTGTCTGTGACTGGAGCTTGTCCCTACTGTAGGCCTGTGAGTCTGTGAATTTAAGAGTGATTACATACCTGGGAGGTCAGGCTTTGGGTCTGGAGGGCTATGGGACCTTATCTCTGAGTGCATACAGATATAAGACTGATTCTCTCCCAGGCTTTTCAGTGGTTTCTGACCATTTGTGCTCCTGGAGTGTCCCTCTTTGGACAGTTAATGGTGTGAAAATGGGGTCTCACCTGTTGGCTTAGGAGTGAGAGCACTCTTGGGAGACTATTTCTTTCTAGCAGGTTTTGTATCCAGAGGGGTATGAAACAGCCTTATCTCTGGTTACAGATGGAGACAGGAAGTATCCTGTCCCAAGCTGCTAGGTGGTTCCTATGGCTTGTGTGCTCCTTGTGGGTCCCTCTTCGGACCATTAGTGATACAAAAGCGGGGTTTTACCTGTGGCCTATAAGTTTAAGAGTGAGACCAGCTTTCTTCAGGCATGTTTTGTGTCTGGAGGTCTGTATAACAGCCCAGGATGATGTTTTTTATTTCCATCTATTTGCCTGTGAAATATATTATGTCCTTTTTTAAAAAAAATAGCTGAATATTAGTTTATTGTTTATATGTGCCACATTTTCTGCAACCGTTCTTCAGTTGAGGGATATTTGCTTTGCTCCCAGTTTCTGGCTACTATGAATATAGCTGCTATGAACATAGAGGAACACATGTCCCTGATGAATGAGGATATTGAACCTTTCTTTAATTGCTTCTCAGCAATTTGATATTCTTCTGTTGAAAATTGTGTTTACCTCTGAACCCCAGTTATGACTGGGTTATTTGTTTTTTGAAATCTAACCACTTGATTTGTTTTATATATTTTGGATATAAGCCCTCGGTCTTTGTAGGATTAATGAAGATCTTTTCATAACCTGTAGGCTGAAATTTTTTCCTATTCACAGTGGCCTTTGCCTTAAAGAAGCTTTGCAGTGTTCATGTGGTCGCATTTTTTGTTCTGTTCAGGAAGTTGAATACTGCGCCAATGTATTCAAGGCTATTTCCCATTTCCTCTTCTATTACATTCAGTTTACACTAAGCTCTTTTATGCATTTGGACTTGAGTTCTGTGCAGAGTGACATGCATGGACACATGGATCAATTTACATTCTCCTATATGTACACATTCAGTTAGTCCAGCACCATATATTGAAAATAAAAATGCCCTTCCTGTTCCATTGTAAAGTTTTGGCTTCTTTGTCAAAAAGGTAGTGTTTTTAGTGATTTTATTTCTTAGAATTCAATGAAATTTAATTTATCAGAGTTTTTTTATTGCTCTGTAGTACTACTTTCAGTCAGAGATGATGATAACTTCCGAACTTCTTTTGTTGTTAAGGATTATTTGGATTATTCTGGTTTCTTTGTTTCTCCCTATGAAGTTGAATTTTTTTCTTTCAAGATCTGTGAGGAATTGTGTTGGTATTTTGATTAGGGTTGCACTGATTCTGTACATTGCTTTTGGAATGATTGTCATTTTTACTGTTAATCCTACTTATCTATGAGCAAGGAAGGTTTTTCTGATACCTTCCTTGTTTTTTTTTTTTCTATTCTTTTTTTTTCCTTCAGGGATTTAATTTCTTGTTGTACAGGCCCTTCACTTGCATGGTTATAATTATATTATTTGTGGCTTTTCAGAAGAGTACTTTTTCTGTAACTCCTTTCTCATCCAGTGCAATGAATCAAAGAAACTACGAGTTGGTTCTTTGAGAAAATCAATAAGATAGGCCAACCCCTAGCCACAGTAAATAAAAGGCTCAGAGATAATATTCAAATTAACCAAACAGAAAGGGAAAGGGATACATAACATGGGAAACTGGAAAAATTCAAGGAACTATTAGGTCTTGTTTCAATAGACTGTACTCCACAAAATTGAAAAATATAAATGAGATTGATGTTTTGTAGACAGATATCAATTACCAAAGCTAAATAAAGATCAGTCAAACTATCCAAATAGTGAATAGTCCTATAACCCTAAGGAAGTACAAGCAGTCTTTGAATATCTCACATCAACAACAACAGCAGAAACAACAACAACAACAACAGCAACAAAAGCCTAAAAGCCCTTGACCAAAAGTTTTAGGGCAGAATTTGGCTAGACTTTCAAAGAATAGCTAATGTCAATACTCCTCAAACTTTTACACAAAGTAGAAACAGAAGAAAGACTGCCAAACTTATTCTATCAGGCCATAGTAACCCTGCTACCTAAGTCACACAGAAGCGTAACCAAGAAAGAAAATTTCAAGCATCTTTTCCTTATGAAAATTGAAGAGAAAATACTGAAGAAACAGTTCCCAAAATGTATCTAAGAACATATGAAAGACTTCATCCAGCATCACCAAGTATGCTTCCCCTGAGGGATGAAGGTATGGAAATCTGTCAATGTATTTCATCATATAAGCAAACTGAAAGAAAAAGAAAACATGATCATTTCACTAGACACTGAAAAATATTTGAAAAAATGCAACACCCCTCACAATAGCAGTTTTGGAGAGAGTAGGAATACAAGGGGCATAAACAGAATAAAGACAATACATATGAAGTCAGTAGCCAACATCAAATTAAATGGAAAGAAGTTTAAAGCATTTCCACCAAATTGGGGTTTAGACATGGATATCCAATATACCCATATCTCCTCAATAACTTTAAACATTAGCTAGAGTAATAAAAAAAAACTTAAGGAGATGAAGGGGATTCAAATTTGAAAGGAAGAAATCAAAGTACTTTTATTAGCATGTGATATGATAATCTACATAAGTAACCCCTAAAATTCTACCAGAGAAGTCCTACAGCTAAAAATCACCTTCAGCAAAGTGGCTGGATATACAATTACATTAAATAAATCAGTAACCACCCTGTGTCTTTTTACTGGGGTGGCAGTATTGAGTCTATTGATGTTGAGAGATATGGTTACTCCCTGTTATGTTGATGTTGGTGCTGGTTTTTTCTTTTTTTTTTTTTTTTTGGTGTGTGTGTGTGTGTGTGTGTGTGCATGTATATTTCTTTTCTATTGGTTTTAGTGGTGTGAATTTATTTCTTGTGTTTTCTTAATATAGTTTGCCATTGGGTTTGAAGTTTTCTTCTAGTAGCCTCTTTTTAAGACTGAGCTGGTAGTAAGGTATTGTTTAAATTTGGTTTTCTCATGGAATATCTTAACCCTAACCATTCTTAGTGATGAAATATTTTGTTTTGCTGGGTATAGTAGTCTGGAGTGACATCTTTCGGTTTTTTCTTGTTTTTTTGGGGGGGGTTGTTGTTTGTTTGTTTCTTTGTTTGTTTCAGGTCTATAAGATCTCTCAGCATACACTCTTCTAGCTTTTCGAGTTTCAAATGAAAAAATTGGATATAACTCTGATAGGTCTCCCTTTATATGTTATTTGGGTTTTTTCCCCATTGCTGCTTTTAAAAATCTTTCTTTGTTCCTTATATTTAGTGTTTAAATTAGTATGTAGTAGAGGAGTGTTTCTTTTCTGGTCCAACCTGTTTGGTGTTTTGTAAGCCCCTTATACATTTATAGGCATCATTTTCATTAGATTAGGAAAATTTTCTTCTATGGTTTGTTGAGGATGTTTTATGGGCTTTTGAACTAGGAACCTTCTTATCCTTCTATAGCTATCATTCTTAGTTTTTTTCTTTTCATACTGTCCAAAAATTCCTGGAAGATTTCTATCATGAACTTTTTAGAATTTTTATTTTCTTTGACTAATACATCGATTTATTCTACAGTATCTTCTACACCTGAGATTCTCTCTTCTGTCTTCTCTATTCTGTTGAAGTGGGGAGTGGGCCAAGTAGAACCATACCCGTTGGCACAACAACTAAGTTTGAAGCAGATTAAAAACCTTGGTAAAGCAGCAAACCACTGAACTGAGAACGGGAACTCCGTTGAAGGAATCAGAAAAAGGACTGGAAGAGCTTGAAGGGGCTTGAGACCCCATATGAACAACAATACCAACCAACCAGAGCTTACAGGGACTAAGCCACTACCCAAAGACTATACATGGACTGACCCTGGGCTTCAACCTCATAGGTAGCAATGAATAGCCTAGTAAGAGCACCAGTGGAAGGGGAAGCAGCCCTTGGTCCTGCTAAGACTGAATCCCCAGTGAATGTGATTGTTTGGGGGAGGGTGGTAATGGGGGGAGGATGGGGATGGGAACACCCATATAGAAGGGGAGGGGAAGGAGTTAGGGGGATGTTGGCCGGGAAACTGGGAAAGGGAATAACAATCGAACTGTAAATAAGAAATACTCAAGTTAATAAAGAAAAAAAGGAAAAAAAACTTGAAAAACCTCGGTAAATCTCAATACTGAGAATGATAGGCATTAGAAGCAGCTTCTGTCCAGACTACCTATCCTGGGGTACTTGATGTTTACATTCCACTAAGAGGACCATGAAAATTGGCCACGTAGGAAAAAAATAGAGTTCTCCATGCTAATGAAGTATCTAGATAAGCCCCACATGTTTAGCCAATGAGCTTCCCTTCCTGGACATTCTTGCCTTTAAGACATCTTTAATATCTGGTCTTCCTGAGAAAGATGTATGCATTCTCATCTCCCATGAATAAAACAATTTAGACAAGCAAGGGCCATCTCCTTCATCAGTGATTGCCAGCAGGTGAAGGACTTTATTATGAAGAGCTGTGCTTCTATCTCCAGTAAAAGACTTCTCTTCAGCTCCTCCTTACATTTCGCACTTACTAGGAATTAAATAGGATTCCAACCCAGTCCCAGCTCAGTGAAGGCCTGCAGACTGCCATTATCAACTCCTGATTATTCCCATCTGCATCTGGGTACACAGGAGACTGAGAAACACAGTATCTGTTGCAGGTACCACTTGTTCTCACCTGGAGTAATATAGGCTGGGAACCCCTATCCCTAGATAAATTTCTAAACATTTTACACTTGCACATTACATAATCCCAAAGAAGATACACTGTTGTGTTTTGTATGAGAAAAATCACTCATAAGCTAGTATATTTGAACACTTGGACCTCAGTTCATGGTGCTACTTAAGAAGGTTATGAACCATTTAGGATAAGCAACCTTGATGGAATATGTAAGTCACTGTTTTGAAAGTCACTGCTTTTCTCTACTTCCAGTTCACTCTCTTGGCTTCCGGTCTGTGAATTGAAATGTGAGCTCACAGCTTTGTTCTCCTGTATCCGTTCCTTCCAATTGTTACACATCTCTTACCACTACTTACTTTCCCTTTAGAAACATAAGTAAAAATAAACTTGCTATTCTAAAAAAAAGTGACATGTGTCAGAATAGATGAATATTAGAAAAGTTGAGACTAGTGATACAAAACTGAAATTCTAGCTACTGGAGCTGCTAAAAAGAGAAGATTACATGTACAATTTTTGTTTAAGCTACAGAGCAAGACAAAGGTCAGTCTATAAAATGCAATTATACTCTGTCTCATAAAATTTTGACCACGATGTTCCTTGAGCATTGGGATGTAGCAGCATTTATAAATGTTTCATTTAGGCCTAAATACTTACACATATTTTTAGCAATTCAACCAGTTAAAAGTCCCCAAATTAGCTGTTGCCTACTACAAAAAGAAAATACTTTGTCTAAGGTTGGAGGAAGCAAAAAATCTGTGGGTATAAACATACATATTTAGAAGGCAATTTGACAACATGATCCCTTGGCAAAATAACATTTATCCATTCCTCCCTAGAGCATATGTTCTTCCTAGCCATCAGGTTTTGGCCATATTTACAAGAGGAGATATGATTATTTTTACTGTAGCCTAGGTTCCAAATCTTGGTAGAATATGGTCAGTTACTCCCATAACTTTCATCTTACATTATCATTATTACATTATACATAAAATTTGCCTGCCTGGTAGATATTTTAGTACACAGTATCTAGTGCAAGCTAAGATCACTGATCTCTTTTCTCATCCAATACCATGCCTAACTCCTTCCAGCATCATTAAAACTACTCAGCAGGATGGAGACTTCCAATTCAAAAACTTATTTCTTTATGTATTCCAATCTAAGTGTGTGGAGGCTTAGAATGGAAACTAACCATCTAGTTATGGTTTTCAGCTAAAATCAATGGCAAGAGAGGATAGAAAAAGATGTAAGATATAGATGATGGTGAAAGGTGGATTTCTGTGTAACATTGTCTTCTGGAAAGGGCATGAGGGACATGGCTGATGCTATTCACAATAACTATCTATGTCTGCATACACAAAAACTGCAGAAGATCATCAAGAAAAGCAAAGAACAAGGGTCAAGTAGGGGCTTACAAGGCAATAAGTTTAGCAGAGGAGTTAATTGTGCTCCATGGTGACTAGGGAAAGGAGAGTCTGTTTCTTCCTGAGTATAATGACTCGTAGGGTGCAAATGCACAAGTGCATAGGCCAACACTCAAGTGAATATGGGAAAGGTTATTTGGACCCAGTAAATATAAAAAAAATCAGCGTGCTCTTACTCTCTCTTACCCTCTTTTCCCCCTCTTCCTCTTTGTTCTTCTCTGTTCCTGCCCCACTACCCACCTCCATGTACACATAGCCGGCTGTCTTTCCTCTCTTCTTCTACTCTTCTCTCATTAAACCTCTCCACATGGAAAAAAATCAGCTCTTGAAGTTGACAAATTAGGGAGATCATAGAAGAGATCAAGGACCTTGACAGCCGGAGATGAAGAGTAGAAATGATCAAAATTTATTGTATATATCCATGAAATTCTCACAGAATGATTAGAATTATTATTTTAAAATGTATGTATAATAATTGAAGAAAAGAGACTATGAATTTAACAAAAGGGATGTGGTGCACAGGATGGATTAGAGTGAGGAAAGGGAAAGGGGTAAATGAAGTAATGTATTTTAATTATTTTAAATAGGGGTGGCCAGGCAGTGATAATGCATTTGTCTAGCATGCAGCAAGGCCTTAGTTTGGTCTCTACCACCACCAATAAAGCAAAAAGAAAATGTAACATTAAAAATGGTAAGGAGTGCACCCAAATGGCGTGGGGGGGGGGGGAGAGCTAGATGTTCAGAGGGGCAGACACTCCTAGGAAACTAGAGGAGACTACTCTCTGCCCACATTTCTGACTCCAGAGGAAAACACTTAGTGCCATCAGGGCCCCCTGTGCACAGGGACCCAGGCCCTTCTGGTTGCTGCCCTCACAGAGAACTGAAACCCAGGCCTGAGGAGCAATTTCAGGCCCGAGACCAGAGGTAAGACCAACTTTTTTGTTCCAAGTGATCTGTCTGGAGGACTCAGGATACAAAAAGGCAAAATTCCTCTGGGACCAGACACTTCCAGTTTCTAGCTGGCACTAGAACCTCTCTAATCCTGGCCCAAAGCTCCCTGCTCCCAAATACCATGGGAGAGAGAGCTGATTACCCAGATGTGTGGGCAATCCTAAGACTTAAGGGCAGGAGAGACTGCCACTTCTGCCCACCTTTGCCCATATTCCTGGCCCAAGAGAAAACTGTATAGGGCCTTTGGACACAGGAAGATAGGGGCAGTCAAGCTATAGGAAGCCTGCAGTCCAGACTGCTCTCAGATCTGAACTGACCAGGTCAAACAGCTCCCTGCAACCAAATCGTGTGGGAAGGAGAGCTAGACCTTCAGAGGGGAAAACACACCTGGGAAACCAGAGGAGACTACTCTCTGCCCACATTTCTGACTCTGGAGGAAAAGCATCATCTGGGTCCCCTGTGTAAAGGGACCCAGGACAAGTAGGGGCAGGCCCTTCTGGTTCATGAACACAGGGACAGCTGACAGACAGTGGACAGGAATGACTACACACCTGAAAGAAGAAAACTCTTTTCCCATAACTGGATGAAAGAAAACAGGAAATCAGGTCTACAGAACTCCTGACACACAGGCCTATAGGAAAGTCAAGACACTGTCAGAAAGAGCAAAACAAGGTATTACCAGAGACAACTTGAAGGCAAGAGGCAAGCGCAGGAACCCAAGCAAGAGAAACCAAGACTACATGGCATCATTAGAGCCCAATTCTCCCACCAAAAGAAACACTGAATATGCAAACACACCAGAAAGCAAGATCTAGATTTAAAATCACATTTGATCATGATGATGGAGGACTTTAAGAAAGACATAAAGCACTCCCGTAGAAAAATGCAGGAAAACACAAGTAAGCAAGTAGAAGTCCTTAGAGACGAAACATAAAACTCCCTGAAAGAATTATAGGAAAACACAATGAAACACGTGAGGGAATTGAAAAAGAAAATTGGAACAATAAAGAAAGCAGAAAGGGAGAAAACCCTGGATGTAGAAAACCAAAGGAAGAGACAAGGGTCCTTAGATACAAGCATCACCAACAGAATACAAGAGAAAGAAGAGAGAATCTCAGGGGCAAAAGACTCCATAGAAATCATCAACCCAACTATCAAAGACATTGTAAAACAGAAAAAGCTACTGGCTCAAAACATGCAGGAAATTCAGGACACATGAGAAGATCAAACCTAAGACTGATAGATATAGAAAAGAGTGAAGACTCCCAACTTAAAGGACTAGTAAATATCTTCAACAAAATCTAGAAGAAAACTTATCAAACCCAAAGGAAGAGATGCCCATAAACATAAAAGAAGCCTACAAAACTCCAAATAGATTGGACCAGAAAAGAAACTCCTCCCATCACATAATAGTCAAAACACCAAATGCACAAAGCAAAGAAATAATATTAAAAGCAGGAAAGGAAAAATGTTAAGTAATATATAAAGGCAGATCTATCAGAATTACACCAGACTTCTCGCCAGAGACTATGAAAGCCAGAAGATCCTGGACAGATGTCATACAGACGCGAAGAGAACACAAATGTCAGCCAAGCTTACAGTATCCAGCAAAACTCTCAATAAATGTAGATGGAAAAACCAAGATATTCCCTGACAAAATGAAATTTACACAGTATCTTTCTACAAAGCCAGCCCTGCAAAGGATAATAAATGCTAAAGCCCTACACAAAGAGGCAAGCTACACCCTAGAAAAAGCAAGAAACTAATCATTTTGAAACTAAACAAAGAGAAGACAAGCAGACAAACATAATCTCAACTCTAAATACAAAGATAACTGGAAGCAACAATCACTATTCCTTAATATTTCTCAACATCAATGGATTCAATTCCTCAATAAAATCAAATAGATTAACAAACTGGATATGTAATGAGGACCCAGCATTTTGTTTCGTACAGGAAACACACCTCAGAGACAAAGACAGACATTACCTCACAGTAAAAGGCTGAAAAACAATTTCCAAGCAAATGGTCTGAAAAGGAAGGTTGAGTAGCCATTCTAATATAGAATAAAATCGATTTTCAGAGAAAGAACTGGAAGAGCTTGAAGGAGCTCGTGACCCCATATGTACAACAATGCCAAGCAACCAGAGCTTCCAGGGACTAAGACACTACCTAAAGACTATACATTTACTGACCCTGGACTCTGACCTCATAGGTTGCAATGAATATCCTAGTAAGAGCACCAGTGGAAGGGGTAGCCCTGGGTCCTGCTAAGACTGAACCCCCAGTGAACTAGATTGTTGGGGGAAGGTTGGCAGTTGGGGGAGGATGGGGAGGGGAACACCCATAAAGAAGAGGAGGGGGAGGGATTAGGGGGATGTTTGCCTGGAAACCGGGAAAGGGAATAACACTCGAAATGTATATAAGAAATACTCAAGTTAATTAAAAAAAAAAAAGAAAGAAAATGTCCCAACCAAAAAGAGCACAGTTCCAGATGGGTTCAGTGCAGAATTCTAACAAACCTTCATAGAAGATCTCACACCAATACTATCCAAAGTATTCCACAAAATTGAAACAGATGGATTGCTACCAAATTCCTTCTATAAAGCCACAATTACTCTTATACCTAAATGACACAAAGACCCAACAAAGAAAGAGAACTTCAGACCAATTTCCTGTATGAATATTGATGCAAAAATACTCAATAAAATTCTTGTAAACCAAATCCAAGAAGACATCAAAACAAACATCCATCCTGATCAAGTAGGCTTCATCCCCGGTATGCAGGGAAAGCCATCAAAATAATCCACTATATAAAAAAAATACCAGAAAGATGAAACACACATGATCATTTCATTAGACACTGAGAAACCATTTGACAAAATTCAACACTCCTTCATGATAAAAGTCCTGGAAAGATCAGGAATTTCAGGCCCATAGCTAAACATAGTAAAAGCCATATACAGCAAACCAGTAAGTAACATGAAATTAAATGGAGAGAAAATTGAAGCAATTCCATTAAAATCAGGGACTAGACAAGGCTGGCCACTCTCCCTACTTATTCAATATAGTTCTCGAATTCCTAGGCAGAGCAAGAAGACAAAAAAAAAAAAAAAAAAAAAAAAAAAAAGAGAGATCAAGGGATTCAAATTGGAAAGGAAGAAGTTGAAATATCACTATTTGCAGTTGATATGATAGTATATTTAAATGATCCCAAAAGTTCCACCAGAGAACCACTAAACCTGATAAACATCTTCAGCAAAGTGGCTGGGTATAAAATTAACTCAAATAAATCAATAGCCTTCCTCTACACAAAAGAGAAACCAGCCGAAAAGAAATTAGGGAAATGACACCCTTCATAATAGCCCCAAATAATATAAAGTACCTCGGTGTGACTTTAACCAAGCAAGCAAAAGATCTGTATGATAAGAACTTCAAGACTCTGTAAAAAGAAATTGAAGAAGATCTCGGAAGATCAAAAGACCTCCCATGCTCATGGATTGGCAGGATTAATGTAGTAAAAATGACCTTTTTACCAAAGAGGTCTACAGATTCAATGCAATCCCCATCAAAATTCCAATCCAGTTCTTCATAGAGCTAGACAGATGAATAATTTGCAAATTCATCTTGAATAACAAAAACCCAGGATAGCTAAAACTATCCTCAATGATAAAAGGACTTCCGGGGGAATCACTACCCCTGAATTCAAGCAGTATTACAGAGCAATAGTAATAAAAATTGTGTGGTATTGGTACAGAGACTTGCAGATAGTGCAGTGGAATAGAATTATAGACCCAAAAATGAACCCATGAACCCATGATCACTAGATTTTTGACAAAGGAGCCAAATTTGTCCAATGAAAAAAGAGTATTTTCAGCAAATGGTATTGGTTCAACTGGAGGTCAGCATCTAGAAGAATGCCGATTGATCCATTCTTATCACCCTGTTCAAAGCTTAAGTCCCAGTGGATCAAGAACCTCCACATCAAAACAGATACACCCAAACTGATAGAAGAAAAAGTGGGGAAGAATCTCAAACACACGGGCACTGGAGAAAATTTCCTGAACAAAACAATGACTTATGCTCTAAGAGCAAGAATCGACAAATGGGATCTCATAAAACTACAAAGCTTCTGTAAGGCAAAGGACACAGTTGTTAGGACAAAATGGCAACTAACAGATTGGGGAAAGATCTTTACCAATCCTACAACTGATAAAGAACTTATGTCCAAAATATGCAAAGAACTCATGAAGTTAGACTGCAGGGAAACAAATAACCCTATCAAAAAACATCTTTAGTCATAAGGGAAATGCAAATCAAAACAACCCTGAGCTTTCAGCTCACACCAGTGAGAATGGCTAGATCAAAAACTCAGGTGACAGCAAATGCTGTTGAGGATGCGGAGAAAGAAAAACACTCCTCCATTTTTGGTGGGATTGCAGACTGTTACCTCCATTCTGGAAATCAGTCTGGAGGTTCCTCAGAAAATTGGACATTGCACTACCTGAGGACCCAGCTCTACCTCTCTTGGGCATATACCCAAAAGATGCCCCAACATATAACAAAGACACGTGTTCCTCTATGTTCATAGCAGACTTATTTATAATAGCCAGAAGCTGGAAAGACCCCAGATGCCCTTCAACAGAGGAATGGATACAGAAAATGTGGTACATCTACACAACGGAATATTACTCAGCTATCAAAAACAATGACCTTATGAAATTCATAGGCAAAAGGATGGAACTGGAAAATATCATCCTGAGTGAGGTAACCCAATCACAGAAAAACACATATGGTATGCACTCATTGATAAGTGGCTATTAGCCCAAATGCTTGAATTACCCTAGGCGCACTGAACACATGAAACTCAAGAAGGATGATCAAAATGCAAATGCTTCACTCCTTCTTTAAAAGGGGAAGAAGAATGCCCTTGGCAGGGAATAGGGATGCAGAATTTAGAACAGAGGCAGAAGGAACACCCATTCAGAGTCTGCCCCACATGTGGCCCATACATATACAGCTACCAAACTATATAAGATTGATGAAGCAAAGGAGTGCAGACTGACACGAACAGGATGTATATCTCTCCGGAGACACAGTCAGAATACGGCAAATACATAGGTGAATGTCAGCAGCAACCTACTCAACTGGGAACAGGATCCCCATTAAAGGAATCAAAGAAAAACCAAAAGAGCTGCAGGGGCTTCAAACTCCGTATGAACAATGCCAACCAACCGGAGCTTCCAGGAACTAAGCCACTACCCAAAGATTATACATGGACAGACCCTGGGCTCCAACTGCATAGGCAGCACTGAATAGCCTAGTAATGGCACCAGTGGAAGGGCAAGCCCTTGGTCCTTCCAAGGCTGGACACCCAGTGAACGGTATTTTTAGGGGAATGGCAGTAATGGGGGGGAGGATGCGGATGGGAACAACCATATAAAAGGGGAGGGCGATGGTTTTGGGGGATGTTGGCCTGCAAACCGGGAAAGGGGATGACATTTGAAATGTTAATCAGAAATACCCAATTTAATAAAGTTGGAAAAATGGTAGGGA
Organism: Rattus norvegicus; assembly: GCF_021556685.1. Taxonomy (NCBI): domain Eukaryota; kingdom Metazoa; phylum Chordata; class Mammalia; order Rodentia; family Muridae; genus Rattus; species Rattus norvegicus. Next base: position 62,160,235 of record NC_141554.1, read on the forward strand.
GGAAACTGGCTGGAAAAGGGGACTTGGAGGGGAAGACGGGAACATCATCATGTTTTGAGTGGACTCAACAGGAATAAAGTCCCAAGTGAGAGCAGAAATAATGGAAATAGGAATCGTTGGGAGGTAGGAGTGGACAGATCTTCTAGGATATACCAGAGACCTGGGAGGTGAAAGATTCTCAGGAATTAAAGGGAGGATCATTAGATGAAATATCCTACAGTCAGGAAAGGGAACTTGTAGAGCCCATCTCTAGTAGAAAGACAGGGCGTCTAGAAGAGGTATGAGTTTCCAACTCACAGTCAAAAACTCTGACCCAGAATTGTTCCTTTCTGAAAGAACTGCAGGGAAGAAATTGAGAAGAGCCTGAGAGAAAGGAGGTCCATTGGAAAGCCCAAATTGGAATCCACCTCAATGGGAGGCCCCAAGGCCTGACACTACTATTGATGCTTTGATGTGCTCACAAAAGAGGCCTATCATGTTTTTCATCTAATAAACTCAATGAGTAACTGAAAGAGTCAGATGCAGATATTTAAACTCAACACATGGACATAAGCAGTTGAACCCTGTGATTAAATCAGGGGAAAGCTTGAAGAAGCTGAGGAGGAGAGAGACCTTATAAAAGACCAGCAGTCTCAACTAACTTGGATGCTGAGATCTGTCAGACACTGAATCACCAATTAAACAGAATACACCACGTGATATGAGGCCCCCAACATTTATATAGCAGAGGAATGCCAGATCTGGACTCAGTCAGAGAAGAAACACCAAACCCTCAAGAGACGGGAGGCCCTAGGGAGTGGGTAGATCTTGTGGGGTGGGAGTGTGTGAGAGTGACATACTTTTGCAGACTGGGGTGGGGCTGGAGAGGAAGTATGAGATGGAAAAAGTAAGAGGGTGGACCAGGAGATGGAAAAAGTGTGAACTGTAAAAAAATGATTAAATAAAAATATAAAATTGCAAAATTAGTAAGTAATGTACAAAAATAACAGATATCTGTAAATATCAAAGCAAACAACTCAAAGTTCAAAAGAAATTTCACATAATAGAAAATTTATTGTAAAAGTGAATTTTATTACAAAGTTGGAAATATAGTAAATAGATCCACAAATTCCACAATCTTTATGAATGTTTTAGGAAGACATAGAAAATAGAAAGTATTAAAATATTAATAGGTTCAGACATTTAAATCAGCATTAATGTGGCATTCACCTGTAACTTTCTCATTAGTATCATGCTTAAGTCCCAATGGTACACTTATTTAGTGAAAGGAAGTTAATTTCTACCCTCACAAATGCAGTCAGTTTAACTTTTTATTTAGATTCCAAAATCCACAGATAGAAACTACATACTTTTACATCCTTCCTTCATAAATTATTTTTGTTTGTTGGTTTTGTTATTTGACAGAGGTGTCTCACTATGTAGCCCTAGCTGTCTTGAAACTCCCTATGTAGAACAGGCTGGCCACAGAGATATGCCTTCCTCTGCCTTCTAAGTGCTGGGATCAAAGATATTCACCAGGATTAAAGGCTTACATTCTTCAAATAACCATATTTGATAAATTCATTTCTAATTAAGTCTTTATTTTTCCCAGAATTAAACATAATCGAGTCATTTGCTTTATTTTTAGTTTTTTAAAAGAGCATGCTACAATAATAAGTTAATTTGTATTAGTAGCCAGCAAAAACACTATTAAGTGGACTTATGTGATAGCTAGAAATTAGCAAAAATACTTGCTATCCCTATTCAACTATTAGTTTATTTTTTGAACTCTATCAACCATAATTTTATATACTAATTAAACTGGTTTTTCCATTACTGCCAATTATGACTCTCTTCCTGAGCCAAGTTTCATATTTATTTTTTATTCACCCATACCTACACATTATCCTGCTTGTTATAACAACAGCTGAGACTTAATAAAAAGGAAATGAAACAACTTCGGCATACTTTGGACACAGTTTTGAGTAAATGATTTAACATCTATTGCTTTCTCTTTAGAAAGTATTTCACATCTAGTTGTTGCTACAATTTCAGTCTGTCTCCTAAATCAAATGTGAAATCAACCACCAATGTGTCAGTCTTAGAAAGTGGTAGCATCATAAAAAGAATAATACATGAAGATGAAGCTAGTATATGAGTTAATACTATTATTAAGTAAACTCCTTGGTCTTTCTGTGTCTTACAATGTGGGAATGAACAGCAACCCCTCTTTTTTGTATTTTTTGGATATTTATTTATTTATTTATTTATTTATTTATTTATTTATTCACATTTCAAATGCTATCCCCTTTCCTGGTCTCCCATTCAAAAACTCTCTATCACATCCCTCCTCCCCCTTCTTCTATGAAGGTTTTCCACCACTCAACCACACAACCCTTTTCACCTCCCTGCCATGACATTACCCTATAATGGGGCATTGAGCTTTGGCAGGACCAAGGGATTCTTATCTCACTGATGCCCAACAAGGCCATCCTCTGTGACATATGCAGGTAGAGCCATGGATCCCTTCATGTGTACTCTTTGGTTGGTGGTTTAGTCCATGGGCACTCTGGGTGATCAGGATATCTTATTCAGGTGCCATCTTAGAAGAAGAAATGGTTTTGTTATACACTGAATCTAATGACTGAACTTCTGGTTTCTGTAACTAAGAGAAAAAAATGTCTGTACTTACCAAATTATTAAGATTCGGCTATTTTAGTGTAACAGCTAAGTCAGATTACATCATTTATATTTATTATTCTCAGCTATTATAGATTTATTTCACTAGCTACTATGTATTTAATCATGGTAAGTATCATTCATATTTGTTGATGACCTAAGTAAGATGTAAAATACTATATATTAAATGTTATCTGGGCCGGATGATGATGGTGCATGCCTTTAGTTCCAGAATTCAGAAGGCAAATACAAGGATGTCCCTTGGTTTAAGGACAGTCTGAAGGCCAAGGCCACACAAAGAAACCCTGTCTCAAAACAAAAACAACAAAACAAAAATACCATTTTATCTCTTGAATGGATTTTTCTTCAATTATTGAACCACAAATGAAATAAACCTTAGATGAAAAAGAGTAAGCCCTTAATAACCTATACTTGTTATGTTAATGAATTGGTAGTGTAAATTATTTCTTGATTCAGCTCAACAGCATTCAAAGAATTTTATACTTTACATTTATTATGTCTATATATGCCCTTTTGTGATTGTGAGAGCCAAGTCTCACAGTGGACATAAGAAAACATGATGGACTTGGTTCCCTCCTTCCAACATGTGGGTTTTGTGAGTCAAACTCAGGTCATCAGTGTCAGTGTTTGATCTATCTTTCAAAACCAGGATTTTTGTAGTATATAACATAAAAGGCATTTTTGTATGCACTGAAGATATAGAAATACCTGTACAATACTTGACAGTCAGATCGATAATATTTTGGACATCAAATATTATAACATTTGTTTAATTCAAACTTTTAATTAAAGAAATGGGAAAATATTGTTATATTTGGTGTTACATAAAATTCTAGAGTTGTTATTTTTTGTAACATTAAATACAAGGAGGTTTTTGATACTATATTTCATTATCTTTTTTGGAAAATCACATTTCAAATGTTATCCCATTATCCCCTTTCCCAGAATCTTGTCCATAAACCACCTATCATGTCTCCCTTCCTCTTCTATGAGGGTGTTCCCCCACCCATTTACCCACCCCTTCCAGCCTCCCTGCCCTAACATTCCCCTAAACTGAGGGTCCAGCCTTGGCAGGATCAAGGACTTCTCCCATTGGTGTCCAATAAGCCCATCCTCTGCTACATATGCAGCTGGATCCGTGGGTCTATCCATATATACTATTTGGATGGTGGTTTAGTCCCTGGGTGCTCTGGTTGGTTGATATTGTTGTTCTTATGTGGTTGAAAACCCCTTCAACTCCTTCAATCCTTTCTCTAACTCCTCCAATGTGGACCCCATAATCAGTTCAATGGTTGGATGCCCTTAGAAAACTTTACATGAAAATAATAATGAAAATTTATCCTTGGAAGCTTCAGGCAGGAGTACTGTAGACTCAAGCATATCTGCTGAAAAAGTAGTGACCAATCTGATGAAATAATCAGTTTTGATAGAAAGGGTAAATCTCAAACCAACTATACCAACATGTAGGAGGAGGAAAGCTCAAAGTTATGTGATCACCATCTTTCCCAGTAGTGCTATGGCATATGGCTGTTAATGGTGTGGAATAAGATTATGATGAAATAAAATGCTGCCATATAAAATTATAAATTTAAGGCAGTTTAAAAAGGACTGTAGATGCTCTTTCCAGTCTCCTTCTGCATGCCTCAGAGTTAACCTTGTGGCATACCTCTCCAGACTCAAATTCTGCCCAGAGAGAGCTGGTCTCCCTTGAGTGCTGACACCCCTAAGTCCACAGGTGAGAGGAATATTTTTGTTCCAGTAACTGGCAAAAGAGGGAACTGGCATGAGACCAAAGAGCTCAGGGTCCATACAGTAACTGGTGAAAAGCTCCTTTCTGTCACCATCTGACTGCCCTGAAGGTGAAACTTTGGTATAGCTCTACAGACCCAAATCCCATCTGGAGAGAGCAGGTCTCCCAGGAGTTTTGACAACCTAATATAACAGGCTCACAGGCTGTCCAGTTAGAGACAGCAAGACAAGCAAACACCAGAGACAACCTGATGCAGAGAGGCAAATTAAGGAATCTGAGCATCAGAAACCAAGGCCATTTGACATCATTAGAGCACAGTTCTCATCAAAGCAAATACTGGATATCCAAACACACCAGCACTAGAAAAGGAAGATTTGAATTTAAAATCACATCTCATGTTGACTATAGAGGACTTTAAAAAGGACATAAATAATTCCCTTAAAGATATATAAGAAAACACAGGTAAACAAGTAAAAACCCTTAAAGAGGAAACACAAAAATCCCTTAAAGAATTAAAGGATAAAAAACCCAGGCAAAGGAATTGAACATAACTATCCAAGATCTAAAAATGAAAAAAAAATAATAAAGGAATAACAAAGAGAGACAACCCTGAAGATAGAAAACCTAGGAAAGAAATCTAAAGTCCTAGATGTAAGCATTATAACACAATACAAGAGATTGAAGAAAGACTCCCAGGTACAGAAGATACCACAGAACACATTGAAACAACAGTCCAAGAAAATGCAAAATGCAAAAAGCTCCTAACCCAAAACATCCAGGAAATTCAGAACCCAAAAAGAAGACAAAGTCTACGGATAATAGATATGGAAGAGAACTAAGATGTCCACATTAAAGGGCCAGTAAATATCTTGAACAAAATTATATAAGAAAACTTCCCTAACCTAAACAAAGATATGCCCATGAACATACAAGCCTACAGAACTCCAAATAGACTATTTCAGAAAAGAAAGTCTTCCTGTCACATAATAATTAAAACACCAAATGAACAATATAGGAAAAAAATAATAAAAGCATGAAGGGTTTAAAATGGTCAAGTAACATAAAGGCAGATCTATCAGAATAACAGAAGACTTCTCACCAGAGACCCTTAAAGCCAGAAGATCCTAGGCAGATGTCATGTAGACATTACGAAAACACAAATGCTATCCCAGGCTATTATACCCAGCAAAGCTCTCAACATAAATAGAGAAACCAAGATATTCCATGACAAAAAAATTACACAGTATCTTTACACAAAGCCATCCCTACAAAAGACAATAGGTGGAAAACTCCAACACAAGGAGGAAACTACACCTTAGCAAAAGCAAGAAATTAATCATCTTGCAACAAACCCAAAAGAAGAGAGCCACACAAACTTAATTCCACTTCTAACAACAACAATAGCAGGAAAGTACAATCATCTTTCTTAATATCTCTTAACATCAGTGGACTCAATTCCACAATAAAAAGACATAAACTAAAAGACTGGGTAGGTAAACAGGACCCAGGATTTTGTTCCATACAGAAAACACACCTCAGTGACAAGGACAGGCATTATCTCAGAGTAGAAGGCTAGAAAAATATTTCCAAGCAAGTGGTCACCCCAAAAAACCTGGAGTAGCCATTCAAATATGGAATGACTTTGACTTTCAGCCAAAAGGTTTTTTTTAAAAAAAAACATAAATAAGGAAATTTCATACTCATCAAAGAAACATATCTACCAAGATGAACTATCAATTCTGAATTTTTCATCCAAATGCAAGGGCACCTACATGCCAAAAAGAAACTTTACTAAATCTCAAAGAAAATGGCAGCTCATAAAATAATAGTGGGAGCTTCAAAGCCACACTGTTAGCAATGGACAGATGATGGAAAGAGAAACTAAACAGAGACATAGTCAAACTAACAGAAGTTATGAGCCAAATGGATTTAAGCTATAGAACATTTCTATCTAAAACAAAATAATATACCTTCTTCTCAGCACCTCATAGTGCCTTCTCAAAAAATGACCATATAATTGGTCACAAAAACTGACATCAACAGATACAGGTATATTGAAATAATCCCTTGCATCCTATAAGATTACCTCAGAATAAAGCTGGTCTTGATACCAACAAAAACAACAGAAAGCCCACATAAACATCGAAGTTGTGCAATGTTCTACTCAATGATAGCTTGGTCAAAGAAGAAATTATAAAATAAATTAAAGGCATTTTAAAAGTTAGTGAAAATTAAAGTATAACATACCAGGCCATTTTATGGGATGCAATGAAAGCGATATTAATAGGAAAACTCTGAGGGCCTCCAAAAACAGACTGGAGAGAACATATGCTAGCAGCTTAAGAGAACACATGAATGCTCTAGAATAAAAAGAGGTAAATACACCCAAGAGGAGTAGAATGCAGTAAATAATCATTCTCAAATCTGAAATAAAACAAGAAGAAAAAAGAACTATATAAAGAAACAACAAAACCAGAGGTTGGTTCTTGGAGAAAATAAAGAAAAAGTTAAACCCTTATCCAAACTAACCAGAGGGGAAAGAGAGAGTATCCAAATTAAGAAAATCAGAAATGAAAAAGGAGACTTAACAAAAGAATCAGAGGAAATTAAAAATATCATCAGATCCTTCTACCAAACCTATACTCAACAAAATCTGGAGGAAATGGACAGTTTTTAGCCAGATAACAGGTAACAAAATTAAATAAGGGTCAGATATACCATAGAAATAGTCCCATAACCCTTAAAGTAATAGAAGGGGTCCTTAAAAGTCTCCCAACAAAAAAAAAGTCCAGGACCACATGGGTTTAGTGCAGAATTCTATCAGATCTTCAAAGCAAACCTAATACCAATACTCTTTAAACTATTCCACAAAATGGAAAGGAAAGAAATACTACCCAATTCCTTCTATGAAGCCACCATTACACTTTTACCTAAAGCACACAATGACCCAACAAAGAAAGAGTACTTCACACCAATTTCATTCATGAATACAAATGCAAAAATAATCAATAAAATTCTCACAAACCAATTCTAAGAACACATCAAAATGTTCATCCATCAGGATCAGGTAAGCTTCATCCCAGGGATGCAGGAATAGTTCAATGTATGGAAATCCATCAATGTAATGCACTATATAAACAAACTCAAGTAAAGCACATGTTCATCTCCTTACATGTCAAGAACGTATTTGAAAAAAATTTAACACCCCTTCATTTTCAATTTTTTTCTTGGAGAGATCAGAAATTTGAGTCCCATACCTAAACACAGTAAAAGCAACATACAAAAAAAAAAAACCAGTAGCCAATATCAAACTAAATAATGAGAAACTTGAAGCAATCTACTAAAATCATGGACTATATAAGGCTGCCCATTCTTTCCCTACCTATTCAATATAGTACTTGAAATCATAGCCAGAGTAATTAGACAATGAAATTAAGTCAAAGAGATATAAATTGAAAAGAAGGTCAAAATGTCACTATTTGCATATGATATGGTAGTATAATTAAGTGACCCCCAAAATTCCACCAATGGTATCCTACACCTGATAAACAACTTCAGCAAAATGACTAGATATAAAATTAACTCAAAGAACTCAGTAGCAATCCTCTACTCAAAGAGTAAAAATGCTGAAAAAGAAATTAGTGAAACAACATTCTTCACAATAGTCAAAAATAATATAAAATACCTTGGTGTGACTCTAACAAAGCAAATGAAAGAGCTGTATGACAAGAAATTCAAGTTTCTGAAGAAGGAAATCAGAAGATGGAAAGATCTCCCATGCCAATGGATTGGCAGGATTCATATTCTAAAATTGGCCATTTTGCCAAAAGCAGTCTACAGATTCAGTAAAATCTCCATCAAAATTACAATTCAATTTTTCATGGAGTTAGGAAGACTAGTTTGTAAATTGTTTTGGAATAACCTAAAGCCCAGGATAGGGAAAACTATACTCAACAATAAAAGAACTTCTGTGGGAATCACCATTGGTGATTTCAAGCTAAAGAGAGCAATTGTGATTAAAAAAAAAAAAAAAACTACATGTTATACATACAAAGACAGGCAGGTAGATCAGAGGAATAGAATTGAAGACCCCAAAATGAACCCACACAACCATGGTCACTTGATCTTTGACAAATGATCTAAAACCATACAGTAGAAAAAAAGTATTTTCATCAAATGGTGCTTTTTCAACTGGAGGTCAGCAGGTAGAAGAATGTAAATCGACCCATTTTTATCTCCTTGTACAATGCCCAAGCCAAGTGTATCAAAGTCCTCCACATAAAACCAGATACACTGAATCTAATAGAAAAGACTGTGGGGAAGAGTCTTGAACACATGGGCACTGGGGAAATTTTCCCGAACAGAACACCAGTGGCTTGTGGTCTAAGATCAACAATAGGCAAATATGACCTCATAAAATTGGAAAGCTTCTGTAAGGCAAAGGACACTGTCAGTAGGACAAAATGTCAATCAACAGATTGGGAAGTAATCTTTAAAAATCCTACATTAGATAGATGGCTAATATTCAATACATACAAAGAAATCAATAAGTTACACTCCAGAGTATCCAATAACCCTATTAAAAATGGGGTATAGAGCTAAACAAAGCATTCTCAACTAAGGAATATTGAATATTGAGAAGCACCTAAAGAAATGTTCGACATCCTTCATCATCAGGGAAATGCAAATTAAAATATCCCTGAGATTCCACCTCACACCAGTCAGAATGGCTAAGATCAAAACTTTAGGTGACAACAGATGCTCGCGAGAGGATGTGGAGAAAGAGGAACATTTCTCTGTTGTTGGTGGGATTGCAAGCTGGTACCACCTCTGTAGAAATCAGTCTGGAAGTTCCACAAAACATTGGACATATTACTACCTGAGGACACAGTTATACCACTCCTTAGCATATACCCAAATTATGTTCCAATATATAACAAGGACACATACTCCACTATGTTCATAGCAACATTATTTATACTAATCAGAAGCTTGAAAGAGCTCAGATGTTCTTCAACAGAGAAATGAATAAAGAAAATATGGTACATTTATGCAATGGAGCTATTTAAAACCCAGTTATTAAAACAGTGACTTCATGAGATCATTTTTTTTTTAGTTCTTTGAGAATTTTATAGATTTTTTAAACATATTTTTTCTCTGTACTCTGACTCTTCCCACTAATCCAAAACAGAGTTGATTAGGAATTAAATAGAAAAAAAAATGGTATATGCAAAATAAACAGTAGATTCTTGAGAGATTTGGGCAATAATATTTAGAGACTTTATTATGCAGTAAGGAATAAAAGTGACTGAGTAATAATATTGGTAGAATAGTAAATTAGCCCCAAACCCAGCAGCTAGAGAGAAAAATCAAAATTAATTACTCCATATAATTTATATATATAAAGAGTCTAAGTCACCTTACCTGGATGCTTCAAGCTTGTTTCTACTGATAATATTACGATTAGAATGATGTCAGCTAACACTGTGTATCAACTGGCTTGATGACAATGAGATACCTCACAGGATATTAGGAGGCCTTAGTCCCTTGCTTCCTGAAACAAGTGAATAATATTCTTGTTAATGGATGTTTCCATTGAGTTTCAGGAATGTACTCATACTGATTCAAGAAGAAAGGGCTGTGATCCAGCACTTGTGCCATAGGAAAAAGAGAAGTGATAATGAGAAAACAACCACTTTTACATAACAAGTTCCTGGTTGTGTGCTTTAATAATGGTACAGATGCACCAAGTGGTGGAGAAACACATTTAGGAGCCATCAGCATTTTAGATGGTACTTTAAAATCTTAAAACAGGCTAAATTAATCTGATTAGAAAAAAACATGAAATGAAAGAAAATTACATTGTTTTTAAAACTTGGCGTGAAAAGCTTTAGCAAGATAATCGGAGATGTACAGAGGATAACAATCAGCTCATGCCCACAACATTACAAAAAATAAATACTTTTGGGAAAAAAACATTACTTTGACAGGAATTAGGAGTGTCTGGTGGACTAAAGTATATCTATTGCATTTGGCAAATTTCACTCCACTAAAGACATAGCCAGAACAATTTTAGATGTTTGTGTTTGGCACAAAAAAACAGAGTATTTTGTCAATTGCAGATAAAGTAAACAATATAACTAATTATCATTTATGCATGAATCTGGAAACAAACACTTCAAAACTCTTACAGCAGAGAGGGAATTTATTCATAGGGTTAATAACACAGGTGGTGAATTGCTTAAGCACTATACAGGAAATAATGAGTCAAATGTGTGATTTTTATCTCAAAACTGTTGTAGTAACATTGCTGAGGTTATAAAGAGAAGAGCTAGAGTTACTGGTACCCAGAAAGCGGGGTCTCATGGAAGAAGTTTGAGTAGTTAATTTCCTATAGGATCTGGACCTACAAAGGAAAAGTAGCTACTACTGAACAAATTCCATTGGTAGAGAGCTAGTGGGAATTCTCCTTCCATCTGCTATAAACACACAAACACAAAACACACACACACACACACACACACACACAACCTCAGATTTATCAATGACAGTTGAATGCAACTGTCCCAATATTCAAAGATAAACCCTTTTCCTCAAGCCCTGGCATAATACAAACTTGACAAAGTAAAGAAATGTAAGCAAAAAGGAAAGGAATATAGGAATAACTATCAATTGAAAATAATAACAACTTGAAGGTCTGACAAACACAATCCAAATTAGAAGCCTTCTTGAAAATATTATGAAAAATACTTTTACTTAAAATATTTCAATGCCAATGCAAATATTTTCTAAGTTTCAAAAAAAGTTATAAAATTCTGTGCTTCTCTCCACTTCTTCATTTTAAGTATATAAATATTTAGCCTGAATTGTAATAACTGAGCATGAACATTTCTCTTATGGGAAAATATCGAGAATGGACTTCCAAAGATTTAGAACACATTTATTTCTACTTACATATTTCCTTTGAGTCATAATAAAATGAAGTGTATACAGAATTTGCTAATCATAGTACAGCCTATAAAACTTTTTCTACCATGAAGTTAGAATATATACTGATTTGTCAAAAATTTGAATTTATAAATCATACAAAACATACAGCAGTATACAATTGAAATGGATATTTCTAAAGGTTTGGCAATATTTACTTGCCTTGAATTATAAAAGATTTGTTTTGGGGACAATCGTTTAAAACTCTCATAAACTTCATGGGAATCTAAATCTCAATGGTGTGGACTTGACAATTTTTAATGAAATCGGTATATACTATATTCTGGATTGTATCCAGAAACAACTGGGCAAGCAGCATAAACAGATCAGGTGATGAACACAAAGATTTCTCCCTGGAAGTGACAAGGAGGTGTTCTATTAGTATGCATTCATTGTAAATGATAATGATTGTCATGTATTCTATCCAGTACAAATGTTGCATGCTCTTGTGGGATCAAAAGATTTGCAGCCATATTACTACTAGATTAAACAGGAATAAACAAGAATACAGCTAATATAGAGAAAACAAAGCATATATGAAACCAAAAGTCTGACTGAAACATTCAGTTTTATTTATACATAATTAACAGAATTATATATTATTTATGTCAGTATGAGTTATTTTCAGACTGCTAATAACATTATATTAATGAGTTTTATATATGTATATATATAATCATAAGACATCTCCAATTTATTTTTATTGCCTTGAATGTGATTTTAAACATTTTAAATTATTTCCTTGGTCCTGGGAAGATTTGATGCTTTAGTGTAGCAAAATGCCTTGGAAGGGAGGTGAGAGAGGGTGTGGGGAGCACCCTCATAGAAGCATCCGGGGAGAGGATGGGATAAGAGTTTCCAGAGAGGAAACCAGGAAAGAAGAACAGTTTTGAAATGTAAATAAATAAAATATCTAATAAAGAAAGAATTTGGAAATAAAGAAAATCTTTACATAATCTATATGGTGTATATACTTATCTACTAAAATGGTAATATGTGACTGTATTATAGAAATAAATTTTGGTTCGGTAAGAAGATTTACAATCACATATCAATAATTCTTTGCTTACAGAGAAGAGTCAACTTCATAGTATTACTAAGAAATCATAATTGATATGTAGAATTCAACTTAAAAACTAAGTGTTGTCATAAATATTAGAGCAAAAGTTTCAACTCTCTTTGAATCACTATTTCAAAATATTCCATAGACTGCCATGGAAACTCATGAGCTAGCCATCATTATTGGCGTTTCTCATACTATTTTCTTCCAAATTCCCACAACAGCTTATTAAACTAAGCATTTAATGGCATTTCAAGCCCAAGGTTCCAAATTCTTCTACCTCTCTCTCACAAAAGAATCTATGGTATAGGAGCCAAAAGGTCAGGTCCACCATAGTAAGCTCCTCCAGTCCTGGTATCAATTTCTGTTCTACATTTCTCACTGTTGCTGTGGTAAACACCATGAATCAAAGCAACTAAGTGGAGCAAAGGATTTATTTCATTTTACACTTTATATATTATCTGGGGGAAATCTAGGCAAGAACTTGGAGAAATCCACAGAGGAAATCGGCTTACTGGCTTTTCCCCACTGGCTTGCTCAGCTACTTTTATCATGTAGTCCAGGTACACTTACCTAGGGAGTGCACCACTTACAGTAGGTTACATACATCAGAATCAAATAGCATTTGGGCTAATATCCACTTATTGATGAGTACGTGATTGTTGGGGGTAGGGTGGTAATGGAGGGGAGGATGGGGAGGGGAACACCCATATAGAAGGGTAGGGGTGGGGTTAGGAGGATGTTGTCCTGGAAACCGCGAAAGGGAATAACAGTTGAAATGTAAATAAGAAATACGCAATTTAATAAAGATGGAGGAAAATACACTACAGAAATGCTCACAGACCAATCTGGTCTAAGCAACTTCTCAACTGAGGTTCATTCTTCCCAGGTGACTGATCTTTATTCAGTTGACATCTAAGCTAACTATGACAATCACTAAATCACTTTTTATTTTATATGCTGAAATGCAATAATTTTCTTCCATGAAGGAAAATATATAGCACATCAACAGAAACAGAATTTGCATAAGCTCTACTAGATTCTCAGGTTGAGTAATATGAATCCCTGCAAAAGCTTATTATTTATTCAATAACAAAATAACATTTTAAAATAAAGCCCACTATGCTAATGTACATTACTTACAAAGTTTTAAATGGAGCTAGAATTACTGAAGAATGTATCTTCAAGTACATGGTCTGAGTCATTGGATTAGAGAAATGAAATGTTAACACAGATGACATTCAATCATTCTACATTGTCTGTAACTTAAATAGTTTTTGTCCTTGTATTAATGTTTGATTTATTTTATTTTAGTTCAGTTGAAGTGAGAAATTTTCAAAGTTATTTATCTTGTACATAGGTATATATGACTAATGAGGAGTGTGTACTAAAACACCCTGAGGAAAAGGAATTAATTTACATTCATCATATCTATGAAAAATTATTTGGGGTACATTTGAAACTACTGTGTTACACAGTTGCATAAGTTCCTCATAAGAAAACTAAACATGCATGCAGAAATCAATGTCTAACAAAATTAAAACCACAAGTTTTAATGGCATACCCAAAAATTAAAACTCGACATGTGTAAAATATCAGAAATTTTGATGAGCTTTTTATATCAAAAATGCTTATTTGGAAGTGAATGCACTGATAATTATATGTGGGATATCTGGAGGTAAGGTTAGTATGGTAGACTGAACCTAGAGTCTTTTGCATGCTTACACAAGCACTTTGGTATTGAGATAAACCCACATTACTCTCTTTGCCTTTTATTTGGAGTCACTACCTCAATAATTTCCCCAGATAGGTTTTTAGCTTCCATAACTCCTTCCCAAGTTTTATGAGTACTTGGAGTTGCAGTTACTTTTCATACATGGTGATCAACGTTAAAATATATATTTTGTGTGTTTTGACAAATATCTCCTCAAACCCCCAAGCATATTCCCTGCCCACCCACACAACCTAGTAACTGCCATTTTATTCCTATTTTCTATAAATTCACTTTTTTAAAAAAATTATACTCTAAAGTCAAATTACATAGTCTATGTCTTTCTATATTTTGTTTCCCATGCCATAACGTCTTTCAAATTCATTCATTGAACAGATAACATTTTCTTTTTTTAATGAAGAGTAGCTTTCCAATGTGTACATATACCACATTTTTGTTATCTACTAATCTGTTTATGGACATTTAGATTGATTTCCTATCTTAGCTATTTTGAATGTCCATTTAAAATCATTATATTTTTTAGAATTCTATAATTGTATTCTATTTAATTCATTTCACCCTCCTCCTTCCTCCATCTACTCCTGTTCCTCTAAAATTGATATCTTCTTTCTATATAATTCATATTGTTACATATATGCATATAAATAATAAATACATTCTGTTTTAGCATTGCTCATATATATATACATACATATATATATATATATATATATATATATATATGTTTTGGGGACTGATCACTGGTATTAAATAGATATTTAAGGGGCCATACCTCTTCAACTAAAGGTGGACCTTCTGAGATTTCCTTTATGTTCATTAGGACATAAAACTGTGTTATCATTGTTTAAGTTTTGCTTAATCAGCCATATTGTTATTTCATTGGTGAAGCTTCCTTGCCATATATAAAAGAAATAACATCACAATCAACTTTCTCGTTCTCTACCTCTTAACATCTTTTTGAAAATCAGTGAAACAGTCCTTCAGGGCCTGGAAATTGATCCACCTCAAGATCCAGCTGTAAAATCCTTGGACATATACACAAAGAACTACGCAGTCTTCGGTAGAAACACCCCTGTTCATTTTTGCTCTATTCATAATAAGAAGAAATTAGAAGCAGTCTAGATGTCCATCAACAGATGTGGATAAAGAAAATGTGCCACTTTTAAATCGTGGAATATTATTCAGCTGTTTTTTTGAGATAAAATGAAATTAGCAGGAAAATGGATGGAACTAGAAAAATCATCCTCAGTGGGGTAACTAACACCCAAAAAGACTTTTACAGTATGTATTCTTTTATATATAGGTGTTAGCTTTAAGGCTTCAATGGACCTACTGAATTAATTTAGCCACAGAATTTAGGGGTAGAGTAAATTATTAGTTGTGAGGGGGAGATCTCTTAAAGGAGAGGGAAGAGATATTTCATATTTCTCTCTGTCTCTCTCTGTCTCTCTCTCTCTCTCTGTGTGTGTGTGTGTGTGTATATATATATATATATATACACACATATACACATATATATGAAAAAATCTAAATGGATTCACTAAAAATGGAATTAAACAGTGCTCCAAGTACACATATTTCACCATAAAAGATCGAATGCCAGGAATGGGTTACATATAATTGAATTGTTGGCTAATGGAGTCCCATGGAACTCCCAAATATCTCAGGCTATTGCCAAATCAGTTGGTTGGTTGCCACAAACTGATAGTAAGCCTGTATTGCTTAAATGTTTTTCACAGTCTGTTTATCACAGCTTTAGATATTTGCCTATTTTTTTCTAATAAGAGAGAGAATGCATGGGGTTAGATGGGTAGGAAACTAGGAAAGATATGGAAGGCAAAGGGAGATAGAAACCAAGGTCATACTTATTATATAAATTTTATAAATAATAATAATAATAATAGATAGATAGATAGATAGATAGATAGATAGATAGATAGATAGATAGATAGATAGAGTATTTGTATACTCCTTGCAGACAACTCAAAGTCAGTTTCTAGTACCTATATTAGGCAGTTGAAAGTTGCCTGTAATTTTAGGTACAGGTGATCCAATGTTCTCTTCTGGACTCTAGAGGAACTTGTTTTCTCAAGTGAAGAAACACACTCACATACACACACACATACACACACACACACACACACACACATGCACACATACACATGTGCACAAGCATACACACAAAACTAAAAATAAATTTTAAACAAAATAGCAACACTTTGGTTTTAGTAGACACTTTAAATGCCTATAATATTTATGGCAGAACAGATGACTGCTCTCTCATAGAACCCTGATACACTTTCTAGTGCTACCAGGGAGATCAAAACTGTAACTCCAGTCCCAGAAGGAAAACACACCCTCTCCTTTTCTCGTTGGCATGTATAAGACAAACATGCAGGCAAAACACTAATAAACATAAAAATAATAATTTAAATTTTCTTATACTATTTGTTGCTTGTTAATACGGAAAAGCATAAGTGTAAAATATACCCTTAATAAATAGAGCAACACTTTGTCTCATTAATAAAAGCCAAGTCGAGAAGATGAATCTAAAATTATGAGTTTCTCATTTTATGACTTGTTTATTCATATAAATGATGACATGAGAATTAGGTGATAATTTATGTCACTGTTTTTATTCCATGAAGAATTACTACAGAATACAAAAAAATACCTGCTTTGAAATAGTCAGTATTTCTGGTACCAAAAAGATACATTTTTAATGGATATTGTCATGTACTTGAGCTAATAGTATTTTACCATCCAATAGTTTTTGTTTGTTTGTTTGTTTGTTTTATTTTTATTAACTTGAGCATTTCTTATTTACATTTAGATTGTTATCCCCTTCCCGGTTTCCGGGCCAACATCACCCTAACCCCTCCCCCTGCCCTTATATATGGGCGTCCCCTCCCCATCCTCCCCCTATTACCAACCTCCCCCCAACAATCACGTTCACTGGGGGTTCAATCTTGGAACAAGGGCTTCCCCTTCCACTGGTGCTCTTACTAGGCTATTGATTGCTACCTATGAGGTTGAAGCCCAGGATCAGTCCATGGATAGATAGTCTTTGGGTAGTGGCTTAGTCCTGGAAGCTCTGGTTGGTTGCTATTGTTGTTCCTATAGGGTCTGGAGCCCCTTCAAGCTCTTCCAGCCCTTTCTCTGATTCCTTCAACTGGGGTCCCGTTGTCAGTTCAGTGGAGTGCTGCTGGTATTTGCCTATGTATTTTCTGTATGCTGTCTCTCAGGAGAGATCTAAATCTGGTTCCTGTCAGCAAGCACTTCTTTGCTTCATCCATCTTACATAGTTTGGTGGCTGTGTATGTATGGGACACATGTGCAGCACGCTCTGAATGGGTGTTCCTTCTGCCTTTGTTCTAAACACTGCCTCCCCATTCCCTGCCAAGGGTATTCTTGTTCCCCTTTTAGAGAAGGAGTGAAGCATTTGCATTTTGGCCACCCTTCTTGAGATTCATGTGTTCTGTGCATCTAGGGTAATTCAAGCATTTGGGCTAGTAGCCACTTATCAATGAGTGCATACCCTGTGTGTTTTTCTGTGATTGGGTTACCTCACTCAGGATGATATTTTCCAGTTCCATCCATTTGCCTATGAATTTCATAAAGTCATTGTTTTTGATAGCTGAGTAATATTCCATTGTGTAGATGTACCACAATTTCTGTATCCATTCCTCTGTTGAAGGGCATCTGTGTTCTTTCCAGCTTCTGGCTATTATAAATAAGGCTGCTATGAGCATAGTGGAACACGTGTCTTTGTTATATGTTGGGACATCTTTTGGGTATATGCCCAAGAGAGGTATAGCTGGGTCCTCAGTTAATGCAATGTCCAATTTTCTGAGGAACCCACAGACTGATTTTCAGAATGGTTTTACCAGTCTGCAATCACACCAACAATGGAGGAGTATTCTTTCTCCACATCCTTGCCAGCATTTGCTGTCACCTGAGTTTTTGATCTTAGCCATTCTCACTGGTGTGAGGTAAAATCTCAGGGTTATTTTGATTTGCAATTTCCTTATGACTAAAGATGTTGAACATTTATTTCGGTGCTTCTCAGCCATTCGGCATTCCTCAGCTGTGAATTCTTTGTTTAGCTCTGAACCCCATTTTTGAATAGGGTTATTTGTCTCCCTGTGCTCTAACTTCTTGAGTTCTTTGTATATTTTGGATATAAGGCCTCTATCTGTTGTAGGATTGGTAAAGATCTTTTCCCAATCTGTTGGTTGCCGTTTTGTCCTAACCACAGTGTCCTTTGCCTTACAGAAGCTTTGCAGTTTTATGAGATCCCATTTGTCGATTCTTGATCTTAGAGCATAAGCCATTGGTGTTTTGTTCAGGAAATTTTCTCCATTGCCCATGTGTTCGAGATGCTGCCCTAGTTTTTCTTCTATTAGTTTGAGTGTATCTGGTTTGATGTGGAGGTCCTTGATCCACTTGGACTTAAGCTTTGTACAGGGTGATAAGCATGGATCGATCTGCATTCTTCTACATGTTGCCCTCCAGTTGAACCAGCACCATTTGCTGAAAATGCTATCTTTTTTCCATCGGATGGTTTTGTCTCCTTTGTCAAAAATCAAGTGACCATAGGTGTGTGGGTTCATTTCTGTGTCTTCAATTCTATACCACTGGTCTATCTGTCTGTCTCTATACCAATACCATGCAGTTTTTATCACTATTGCTCTGTAATACTGCTTGAGTTCAGGGATAGTGATTCCCCCTGATGTACTTTTATTGTTGAGGATAGTTTTAGCTATCCTGGGTTTTTTGTTATTCCAGATGAATTTGCTAATTGTTCTCTCTAACTCTCTGAAGAATTGGATTGGAATTTTGATGGGGATTGCATTAAATCTGTAGGTCGCTTTTAGTAATATGGCCATGTTTACTCTGTTAATCCTGCCAATCCATGAGCATGGTAGATCTTCCTATCTTCTTCAATTTCTTTCTTCAGAGGCTTGAAGTTCTTATCATACAGATCTTTTACTTGCTTGGTTTAAGTCACACCAACGTATTTTATATTATTTGGGACTATCATGAAGGGTGTCACTTCCCTAATTTCTGTCTTGGCTTGTTTCTCTTTTGTGTAGAGGAAGGCTACTGATTTATTTGAGTTAATTTTATACCCTGCCACATTGCTGAAGGTGTTTATCAGGTTTAGTAGTTCTCTGATGGAACTTTTGGGATCGCTTGAATATACTATCCTATCATCTGCAAATAGTGATATTTTGACTTCTTCTTTTCCAAACTGTATCCCCTTGACCTCCTTTTGTTGTCTGATTGCTCTGGCTAGAACTTCAAGAACTGTACTGAATGAATAGGGAGAGAGTCGCAGCCTTCTTTAGTCCCTGATTTTAGTGGCATTGCTTCAAGCTTCTCTCCATTTAGTTTAATGTTAGCTGTATATGACTTTTACTATGTTTAGGTATGGCTGTTGAATTCCTATTCTTTCCAGAACTTTTATAATGAAGGGTTGTTGAATTTTGTCAAATGCTTTCTCAGCATCTAATGAAACCATCATGTGGTTTTGTTCTTTCTGTTTTTTTTTTATAATGGATCACATTGATGGTTTTCCATATATTGAACCATCCCTGCATGCCTGGTATGAAGGCTACTTTATCATGGTGGGTGATTGTTTTGATGTGCTCTTGGTTTCGGTTTGCCACAATTTTATTGAGTATTTTTGCATCAATATTCATAAGGGAAATTGGTCTGAAGTTCTCTTTCTTTGTTAGGTCTTCGTGTGGTTTAGGTATAAGAGTAATTGTGGCTTCATAGAAGGAATTCGGTAGCAATCCATCTGTTTCACTTTTGTGGAATAGTTTGTATAGTCTTGGAATGAGGGCTTCTATGAAGTTCGGATAGAATTCCACACTGAACCCATCTGGACCTGGGCTCTTTTGGGTTGGGAGACTTTTAATGACTGCTTCTATTTCCCTAGGAGTTATGGGGTTGTTTAAATGGTTTATTTTTTCCTGATTTAACTTAGGTACCTGGTATCTCTCTAGGAAATTGTCCATTTCCTGCATATTTTCAAGTTTTGTTGAACATAGGCTTTTGTAGTAGGATCTGATGATTTTTTGAATTTCCTCTGATTCTGTAGTTATGTCTCCCTTTTCATTTCTGATTTTGCTAACTTGGACACACTCTCTGTGTCCTCTCGTTAGTCTGGCTAAGGGTTTATCTATCTTTTTGACTTTCTCAAAGAACCAACTTTTGGTTCTGTTGATTCTTTCTATGGTCCTTTTTGTTTTGGTTGATTTCAGTTCTGAGTTTGATTATTTCCTGCCTTCTACTCCTCCTGGGAGTATTTGCTTCTTTTTGTTCTAGAGCTTTTAGGTGTACTGTCAAGCTGCTGATATATACTCTCTCCTGTTTCTTTCTGCAAGCACTCAGAGCTATGAGTTTTCCTCTTAGCACGGCTTTCATTGTGTCCCATAAGTTTGGGTATTTTTTACATTATTTTTCATTAAATTCTAAGAAGTCTTTAATTTCTTT
Organism: Rattus norvegicus; assembly: GCF_021556685.1. Classification (NCBI taxonomy): domain Eukaryota; kingdom Metazoa; phylum Chordata; class Mammalia; order Rodentia; family Muridae; genus Rattus; species Rattus norvegicus. The sequence goes on from NC_141554.1 coordinate 62,180,947, forward strand.
CTTTATTTCTGTCTTGACCAGGTTATTATTGAGTAGAACATTGTTCAACTTCCATGTATATGTAGGCATTCTTCCCTTATATTTGTTGAAGACCAGCTTTACCTGTTGTGGTATGATAGGATGCATGGGATTATGTCTATCTTTCTGTATTTGTTGAGGCCTGTTTTATCACCAGTTATATGGTCAATTTTTGAGAAATACCATGATGTGGTGAGAAGAAGGTAAATCCTTTTCTTTTAGGAGAGAATGTTCTATAAATATCTGTTAAGTCCATTTGGTTCATGATTTCTCTTAATCTGTCTATGTGTCAGTTTAATTTCTGTTTCCATGATCTGTCCATTGATGAGAGTGGGGTGTTGAAATCTACTACTATTGTGTGAGATGCAATGTGTGCTTTGAGCTTTGGTAAAGTTTATTTTATGTATGTAGGTGCCCTTGTATTTGGAGCATAGATATTTAGGATTCAGAGTTCAACTTGGTGGATTTTTCCTTTGATGAATATGAAGTGTCCTTCCTTACCTTTTTTGATGACTTTTAGTTGAAAATCGATTTTATTCGATATTAGAATGGCTACTCCAGCTTGCTTCTTCAGACCATTTGCTTGGAAATTTGTTTTCCATTCTTTCATTCTGAGGTAGTGTCTGTCTTTGTCTGTGAGGTGTGTTTCCTGTAGGCAGCAGAATGCAGGGTCCTCATTGCATATCCAGTCTGTTAATCTATGTCTTTTTATTGGGGAGTTGAGACCATTGATGTTGACTGATATTAAGGAATAGTGATCATTGCTTTCTTTTATATTCATATTTGGATGTGAGGTTATGTTTGTGTGCTTTTCTTCTCTTTCTCTTGTTGCCAAGACGATTAGTTTCTTGCATTTTCTAGGGAGCAGCTTCCCTCCTTATGTTGGGCTTTCCCATTTATTATCCTTTGTAGTGCTGGATTTGTAGAAAGATATTGTGTAAATTTGGTTTTGTCATGGAATATCTCATTTCTTCATCTATGTTAATTGAGAGTTTTGCAGGATACAGTAACCTGGGCTGGCATTTGTGTTCTCCTAGGGTCTGCATGACATCTGTCCAGGATCTTCTGGCTTTCATAGTCTCTGGAGAGAAGTCTGGTGTACTTCTGATATGTCTGCCTTTATATGTTACTTGACATTTTTCCCTTACTGGTTTTAATATTTTTTCTTTGTTTTGTGCATTTGGTGTTTTGACTATTATGTGATGGGAGGAGTTTCTTTTTTGATCCAATCTATTTGGAGTTTTGTCGGCTTCTTGCATGTTTATGGGTATCTATTTCTTTAGGTTAGGGAAGTTTTCTTCTATGATTTTGTTGAAGATATTTTCTGGTTCTTTGAGCTGGGTATCTTCACTCTCTTCTATACCTATTATCCTTAGGTTTGATCTTCTCATTGAGTCTTGGATTTCCTGTATGTTTTGCACCAGTAGCTTTTTCCGTTTTACATTTTCTTTGACTGTCGTGTCTTTGATTTGTATGGAATTTTTTGCTCCTGAGATTCTCTTTTCTATCTCTTGTATTCTGTTTGTGATGCTTGTATCTACGGCTCCTTGTCTCTTCCTTTGGTTTTCCATATCCAGGGTTGTTTCCCTGTGTCTTTTCTTTATTGCTTCTATTTCCAGTTTTAAATCCTTCATCTGTTTCATTGTGTTTTCCTGGAATTCTTTCAGGGATTTTTCTGATTCCTCTCTATAAGCTTTTACTTGTTTATTTATGTTTTTCTGCGTTTCTCTAAGGGAGTTCTTCATGTCTTTCCTGAAGTCCTCCAGCATCATGATCAAATGTGATTTTAAATCTAGATCTTGCTTTTCTGGTGTGTTTGGATATTCCGTGTTTGCTTTTGCAGGAGAATTGGGCTCCCATGATGTCATGTAGTCTTGGTTTCTTTTGCTTGGGTTCCTGCACTTGCCTCTCACCATCAGGTTGTCTGGTGTTACTTTTTCTTCTATTTCGGACAGTGGCTAGACTGTCCTATAGGCCTGTGTGTCAGGAGTGCTGTAAACCTGTTTTCCTGTTTTCTTTCAACCATTTATGGGAACAGAGTGTTCTGCTTTTGAGTGTGTAGTATTTCCTGTCTACTGATCTTCAGCTGTTCCAGTGGGCCTGTGTCCTGAGTCCACCAGGCAGGTCGCTTGGAGCAGAAAAGTTGGTCTTACCTGTGGTTCAGTGACTCATGTTGCCCGTGGGGGCTGCTTTTGAGCTCTCCTTGAGGGCGGCAACCAGGAGGGCCAGCACCGCCTTTTCCTGGGGCCCCCTACACCGGTGTCCACAATGGTATTAGGTGTTTTCCTCTGAAGTCAGAAATGTGGGCAGAGTATAGTCTCTTCTGGCTTCCCAGGCGTGTCTGCCCCTCTGAAGGTTTAGCTCTCCCTCCCACGGGATTTGGGTGCAGAGAATTGTTGACCAGTTCCCTTCAAGTCCAGGCGTTGTCTGGACTGTGGGGTATCTGCCTTTCGAATGCCCCAATAGTTTTTTATATTCATGAAACAAATGTTTCAAATAAGACATATTTTTGAGACATAGATAACTACAAAAGAGTATATAACATTCTCTTTTTCACAATCATCACACTTGTCTTTAATCAGACTTCAGACACTTTATCTTTCTCTACAACACAGTGGGTGAAGGATTACTCTGCTAAACTAAGTAGGGCAAGACATCATATAATGGTAATATATTTTAAATCTATTCTAATGTTGAACCTTTACGTACAAATTTTGGTAAAGACGTGTTGCTGTATATATTAATTTTTAAATATTTATGTCCATTTTCTTTGTCAGTTAGTATATATTCTCTCTCAAAGCTCTAAACATTTCACATAAGTGGGCAATAAGTGTAGTTTTCCCATTGTTCACACAGTAGGTTGTCAACTTTTTCTCTTTAACAGGGAAAATCTTATCTTCAGACAAACTGTGTGAGTTTCTTAGTTATGTAGGAGCAACAACAACAACAATAACAACAACAACAACAACAACAACAACAACAACAACAACAACAACAACAACAAAACCAACATTCTGAAAAATAGTTTTGTTTGCTGGTTTCAATGGCCATATAAAGGTAGGTATTGAATGCATTCTTTTCAATAACTAAACTAAGTAAATAATTGCAGGATAAACATTGGTAAGTGTAGCAATTTGAAGCATTCTAATGCAGGTCATCACATGCTGACAAGCCTGCTGGGTTCAATCCTTAGGGATTCATATAATAGAAAGAGAAAAACTGACCCACCCTCATTTACCTCTGAATATTCTTACTTCATAGTATCCATGTAACCTCCACATTCAAACAAATTTGAAACATTTGAACTCTATATATGAATACAGAAAATGAGAACAAATATGAAGCACTCTAATACATACAAGAAAGCAGGAAATTTTTGACAGAAAAGATACAATTTTCTGATTTAAATAAGATATATATCTTTTGAACAAACAATACCTTTCATGTCAGGTTATCGCTGTATGTTAGATGATATTGAAATGTATGTCATTTGCAATTCACAAATGAACAGTTAAGAGTAATCAAAATTTCTAAAAATCTAACATTATACACAAACAATAACAATGCAAAACTAATCTAAATATCTTGGGGAAACAAAGATGACTGCACCATGAAAGATAAATATTAAATTAATTATGGACAAATATTGTATCCACTAGGTAAAAGTAATTCTCATATAATTACAGTATTGGTCAGACATTCTGAAACTTAGCTTGTGTATGATAGATTTGAACATTTGAAAATATGTGACAAAATTGAAAATCAGGTTTCCTACTTTTGAAGAAACAAGTTATACATCAAGAAAGAATGAAGACTAACCTGAACTTCCCAATGTTGAACTGAAATATGAAGTACCAATAGTCATTCATGTTATGTCTACACTGACACACACATAAAAATAGATATTTGTATGCACAAGTTGATAATATATGCCAGGTCACTAAGAAGTTCTCCAGACAATGAATCCTTGGTAGTAATTATCATACTTAATATCTAGGGCTTGTTCTCTTAGCACTGTTATACGAAATTACAGGGTGTAATCAAAAAATGTAATGCTTTAAAAAATATGAGTGGATGATGACTCAAAAGCCAGCCTGAAATATATACTAAATGCAAGGCTTTCAGTAACAAATTATTTATAGTCCTATATAATAACTACTAAGGATAAAGCACATACCCATGACTTTATAGTAATATAAATGAAATTATGAAAGAAATGTAAAATGTAGCAACTACTGTTTATAGTAGTATTAAAATTCATAAATATATTAATAAGGAACAAAATTAGCTCACCAATAGCCAGACTATACCTTGGAGACCAGTACATACGTGTATTATGTGTTAGGTAGGAATGCAAAGACCACAGTACCAAATCTGAAAAGTATCTAGCTTGCAATATTTCCTCACTACAGAAAAAATAAACATAAATTTTTAGAAAGGATAATTAGCATGGACAACACTTACCCAGTCATCAAGATCAGTGTCACCCCAGAGCTACTTTCCCATATATGTTGCCCTGTGGAGACCATGGCACCATTTCTAAGATTCTCTTTTCAAAGAGGTTGAAATATGTCTAGTAAAGAAAAGATGCAAGTAGGCACAATTTGATAGACATTCAGCAAAATAACTGAGCATCAATCTTCAGGGTAGCCAGAATCCCTGAAAACAAGGAAAGGCAAAAAAAAAAATTCAGATTGTAGGAGGCCAAGAAGTATCAACTAAATACCAGGTACAAATGCTGATTTACTTCTTTAATTTTTTTAAGATATACTTTTTACTTTACATAAGTATGTTTTAAATGTATGCTTGGTGCCCAAAGAAGTCAGAAAAAAGTGTTGTGTCACCCTAGAACTGGAGTTACAGGCAGTAGTAAGTATCCATGTGGGTGTGAACCTGGGTCACCTGAAAGTACAGCAAGTCCTCTGGACCACTAAACCATCTCTCCATCTCCTTTATAATTAAAAGAAAGTAATGAGCCAGTAAAAAGAGAAGTCTTAAGACAAAATGGTTAATGATATTGTGACAATTTTGATTCCCTTGTTATGATAAGTATACTACTAATTCAAAATATTAACAAAGAGTAATCTGCATAAGTGATTTACTGAAACTTTGTATGACTTTTTTATTTTTATCTCCCTCTGATCATCCAAGTAGTTTAAAGTTCTTTAATGTATGATATTACAAAAAAATTAAAAAACTTTCAGTTATTTTTATCATAACAACTGAAAATACATAAATTAACTGCTTTTGAACACTACAAAATTGCACAAAATAATATTTCTGAAAGATCGAAGCCAAATGGCAGGAATTTGTATATCATCCTAGATTTCTGCAGACTAACCCCTGTAGATTAAGCAAAACATATAACACAGTGTACTCTATGTATCGAGGATATAGTGACCATATTTTGGGAATACTGAGACTCCTAGTATTAACTGGGCAAGTTTGTGGACAGAAAGGAGCTATGAGGAGTTAAAAAGCTGCATGAAGCTCCCTTTGACCATTTGCTAAACATTAAATTCTTCATTTTTAGGTAAGATTTCCATGAAAAGGAAAGAAAAATTACCTGGAGATTTAAAATAATGCTGGAGAGCAGTGAGCTGAATAACTACTAGAAGATGAACATGAATGACTAGTATACTGCAGTTTGCATATAGCAAGAGAGAAGAATTTCCTTTGAACACCAAAAATGAGTCAGTAGATTCACCAAAACACTATCATATGAATGAAGTAATATAGTCCAATTCGTGCCTGTCCTAGAGCATCCAAATAAAGACTGTCAATAGTTACAACACAATTTATCCAAATTTGTTATAGAAAATACCAAAATCCACTAACTTGAGAACATCTGTTTAAAACTACTTCAAAGATTTAAAAGAAAATATCAAAAATTTGAAAGAATAATTGAGTAATTTTCATATAGAAAATGTTACTATAAAATAGTACATAGATTTAAATTAATTATCAAAATCCAAAATCCGTATAGATGTCAAAAAGTTCATTTTAATATTATGGAAAGCCAAAGGAAATATAATAGCTAATGACATTTTATAAAAAATAAAGTTAAATTATTTTCACTATTTAATAACCCATAGTTAAAATAAAGATATAATCAAGTCAACAGTTGTCCTAACTATAGGAAAATACATCAGTGAAAATGGTAAATTTAGAAGAATGACATTTATGGCTTTAATATTGTTTGTCAGTAGCAAACAAAATGAAATAATTCAAACCCCTCAAGACATGATATTGGAAGAGCACAGTTGACCTATACCTAACTCAGTCTGAGAAATTTATTTGTAACCAGTCACAGACAGTAAACTAATAGTTAAACTTCAATGTCAAAGAGTAAAACATAGCAGAATTATCTTTACAAATTGAGTATATCAAATATTTCTTAAAATGCATAAAATATATTTTAGGCCAAGGATAAGCAAGTAGGCTAACTCCAGATATTCACTTCTCCTTCCACTCCTCCGAAGCCATTCCCCCAGTTTCATCCCCAGTTCTGTATCAACTGCTGTAGCCTCTCCTCCACTTCACCCCGACACAATCTCTAGTGGATCATACAGATATTGCTTGCCACCCAGGATTCCTTTCCCATACTCATTTATTAATCCCACTCCCAACTTCAACAGTCATTCTTTGAGAATCTGCAGGCCACTACCACTAGGGAAGTAAGCAGACTAACTTCTAATCTACACCCATCTAAACCCTCCTTTAAATCTAATCCCCAGTCTCATTCATAGCTGTGTAGCAGAGTATGCTTTGTGGCCTCTCCTCACTCAGTCCCCTGATTTTTAGAAAACTAAGATGCTGAGGAGACACTTTATTTTCTTACTCCTGTGACTTTTCAGCACCCCACACTGAACCTATCCTCATTCTGAAGAGTAAGGTCCAAATATGTAGAATAGATATTCTGAAATAAAAGTTATGAATGAATGTTGGCTAACGGAATGGGAGAATAAAGTGGTGAGGGAAAAGAAAGCGGGAGATTAGGGAAGGAATATGGGGAGAGACAGCTAAATTTAAAGGTCATTTGAGAAGTAGTCTGAAAATCTAACACAATAGAAGCTTCCTATAATATGTACATATGTGAAGGAGAGGTTCACATATGAACCCCACCAAATAATGGAGGAAACTGGTGCCCCCCTTGCCATCTCTTGTCACCAAATGAAACTTTCAGTCTGTCCCAGATTTGGTTTGAGCTGGTGTCTACATAGAGCCTCAAATTTACATGCTAGTGTGTTTGGTACAGAAACTTACTCTACAAGATTCCAAAGGAGAAAGATAAACAACTGCCTAGCCACAAAACATTTGATCAACAATACTGTCTTGCCTCAAATATATGCTAGGGAAATGGTAACATAAAACTCAACCAACAAACATCTGATTTTATTTAAATCCCACTCCATAGGATGAAATTCAATTTTTATTTTTTAAAGAACAGGACACTAAACTAATTCCTAGTGTCATTCTGGTATACACATATATCAGTACCTTGTTCAACCAATGTGAAAGAAACTTCCTCCTGCAGCAGAAGGGGTAAAAGAGACCTACCAACAGACATTAAGTAGTGAGAGACATTGGAACTGCAGCTTAAAATGAGATGTCTCCAACAATCCTTACCCTATAGGGAAAGATTCAATTCAGCACACCTCAGGGAACACTGCAGAAGAGGAGGCAGAAATCATGTAAGAGGCAGAGAGGATAGAGAATGCCAAGGAAAGAAAGACAAATTAACATGATAGTGGCATCTATAAACTCACAGAAACCCATTTGGTGTGCACAGTGTCTGCAGGGGTCAGCAGCAAACGGTGTCCTAGAGCTGAAAGGAGAAGTGGACAAATGCCTGTGCACACCCTAACCAAGAAGCTGTAGCAAATTGCTAGCCATAGCAAATTTTCTTCAAGGGAGTATCCTGGTTAAACAAAGAACACTTAAGGGTATGCCCAGGAGAAGAGTAGATGGTCAATAAACAAGTCATATAAAGTTTTTTCCTTTCTTTATTCTTTTGCGATTTTTCTCTTACTTTTAAATTTTGTTTTATTTTATATTTTATATTTTCTCCCATATATATATATATATATATATATATATATATATATATATATCAGTGATACTTCTGAATGTGTTGAATGGGTCTTTTTTGTCGGTTCCTTGTGCTGTGTGTGTGTGTGTGTGTGTTCTTTTCCTTCTATTTTTTTGTCCTATTCTGTTGTTAGTTTTTTTATTTTATTTTCTCAGTTTTCCTTAGAAGCCTGTTATTTTTCCAGATGTGTGTGTGTGTGTGTGTGTGTGTGTGTGTGTGAGAGAGAGAGAGAGAGAGAGAGAGAGAGAGAGAGAGAGAGAGAGAGAGAGAAGGGGTGGATCCAGATGGGAGAAGAGGTAAAGAGGAACTGGGAATGGTACAGGGAGAGGAAACCATAATAAAGATATAGTGTGTGTGGACAAAAATACCTATTTTCCATAAAAGAAAAAAGTTGTACATTATGCTGAAATTTTTCGCCACAATGAAGCAGCATTTAAAAAATCCTCTTAACAAAACATATACTTTTAAAACTATAGGTGCGGTTCTGTGATTCCAGGTACCTACTCAGAAGTCTGAGGCATGAGAATCACAAGTTCAGATGTTGTTTGGGTAGTTTTTTGAGACCCTGCCTCAAAAGTAAACACACACACACACACATACACACACACACACACATATATGTATATATATATATATATATATATATATATATATATATATATATGGCATGAATATGTATGGGTAAGCATGTGTAAGAGAGAGTTTGAGATACTAATCAGATTTAGAATACTGGCTGAGCATATAAGAGGGTGAGAGACCTTAGATTTAGTCTACAGCAAAAAAAAAACTTTAAGATACAAAAGGCATAAATGACATATATGTATGACAAAGGGCTTATATGTTGAATGTATAATGTCAATCTTATAACTATAGAGGATAGTAAAAGGGGAAGCAGGATAAGGTCCTTAGGAGTTGAGAAACTGTGCATATCATCCAAGACTGTCCTCCCTTTGCCCTGATTCATCTTCTGCTCTTGTTCCCACAACAAGAGGCATTTCCACTATATGCTTCTTGGAGGTTTCTCAACTGACTTGCTTCATCACAAGTTGCCATTTGCTAATAGGCTACCAGTGTTCTTTTGTTCCTGCAGGATGGCCAATGCTAACGCATAGATGTTTAATGCATATATTACCTGACATATGCAGCCTCCTTTTTAATTTCCTTTGGTGGAGGAAGACTGGCACCAACATGGAGGTCAGCTTTTGGAACACTAACAGAATTATCTGAACCACCTTCTGTTGCAAAACATGAAAACCCTGTTTGTTAAATATATATCAAAAAACTGTAATGAGCTGAGTTCATCCTAAGTAACACCTGAATGATAAAATAAAAATCAAAATTGACCTCAAGATATATCATTTCATGAATGTGGATGAAAACATTATCTAATGAAAATAAGTATATGGCTAAAACAGGAATATATAGAAGTAAAATTAAGAAGTAAATGTCTGTATGATTAGAGTAGAATAAATATTCTTTCTTGTTAGACGATCCCTGGACAAGAAGCATTAGGTTTCTTTTGTTTGTGATTCGTACTTTGGTTTTTTTGTTGTTGTTTACAGTTTTTATCCACTGTGTATAAGTGTATGTACCATAACACATATGTAGAACTAGAGGACAACTTGAAAGAGGTGATAATCTTCTGCTACCATATGGAATTCTTTTGCAGTAGCACTCAGGTCATAATAATTGTTGACAGGTACTTTTACATGCTGAGCCATCTGGTAAGCCCTTGGATTATTGCTTTTATAAATACTTTATGAGATGCTTCAGTTGATGTTTCTTTTTATTTTAATTATCTTATATCATGGACTCTTTCTTACTGTTGTTTGTAATTGGACCAGTATAGTATCAATTCAAACTGAAAATATAAATAAAATATTTCTAGAGATGTAGTAAGAATTTAGTCAAGGCCATGGTCCTCATAGTGACATTGTCCAGCTCTGGGCTCCTTCCTTATTCCAGACGAAACTTTGGTGGAAGCCCAAAAGCATCCTCCATCACCTTTGAATTCTTTTGGGGGCCTCAAAAATAATCAGCTTGGAACTCTGCCCCACCAAACCCTTTCCAGTCTGGTCACCCAAGACACCCTGCAGCGTTGAGTTGTATGTGAGTCCCTGAGCACCATTGTGGGAACCCAAGAGACTTCTAGTATCTTGTGGAGGCCTGAAAGACCCCAAGATCTACCAACTTGAAACACTGCACCACCAAGTCATTGCCATTGGGTACAGCCTTATGCACAGGCACCAGTGTTGGGTACATAACCTCCATTGTCTAGCCCACAACTCCCACTACCTTCCCATGAAGTTGAACTGCCATCAGGATCATCCAGCCAACACTAGGAAAAGCTAGATGCCTAAAGGACATTATAAGAACACAATCAACAAGAACCAAGGCAATATGGCAATACCACCCCCCTTCTACATCTTGCTGTAACAAAGGATGGATATCCTAATGAAATGAAAGCATAATAGGATCTGAAATCCAATATTATAAAGATGATAGATTCCTTTGAGGAGAACATGAATAAATCCCTTAAGGAAATACAGGAAAATACATTCAAACAGGTAGAGGCATTAAAAGATGAAAGAAATAAATATAAAGAAATACAGTAGAATACAACCACATAAGTGAAGGATATGAATAAAACTATTAAAGACCTGAATAGGGAAATAGAAGTAATAAGGAAGCATAAACTGAGGCATTCCTGGATACTAAAATCTAAGAACAAGAGGAGGAACTACAAGCGTAAGCATCATTAAGAGAATATAGGAGATAGAAGAGAGAATATTAAGAGTAGAAGATATAAAAGAAGAAATCAATACATCAGTCATCAAAGTGCATTCATAGAAAAAATAAACAGAGAAATAATGAAACTAACAAAAGTCAAGACTCAAATGAAGCTAACAAATGCCTATGAAACATTTCACCCAAACATAAAAGAATATATGTTCTTATAAGCACCTAACAGAACCTACTAAAATTTATCATATTGGCCATAAAGCAAACCTCCACAGATATGAAAAGATTGAAGTGACTCCATGTATCTCATTAGATAACCATGGACTTAAACTAAAAGAACAACAGAAAGCGTGCATATTCATGGAAAATGAACAACTCTCTATTCAATGATCACTGGCTGTGATAAGTTGTATTATATTCAGCCCAGGGAGTGGCGCTATTAGAAGGTGTAGTTCTGTTGGAGTAGGTGTGGCACTGTGGGTGCGAGCTATAAAATTATAAGACCATCATCCTTGCTGCCTGGAAGTCAATCTTCCACTAGCAGCTGTCAGATGAAGATGTAGTACTCTCAGCTCTACCTGAATCATGTTTGTCGGGATGCTGCCCTGCTGACACCTTGATTATGAAGGACTGAACTTCTGAACCTATAAGCCAACACAATTCAATGTTGTCCTTTATAAGACATGGCTTGGTCATGGTGACTGTTCACAGCAGTAAAACCCTAACTAAAACACTGTAAAGATATAAAGAAATTAAAGATTTTTCTATCATTCAATGAAAATGAGGGCACAGCATAGCCAAACTTATGGGACACTATGAAAACCATTCTTAGAGGAAAGTTTATAGCACTGAATATGTTCAAAAAGAAATTGAAGGTTTCTTATACTAAAAAATTAAAAGTGTATCATAAGTTTCTAGGGAAAATATGCAAAAACATCCAGGATGGGTAGAACATGATGAAACTCAAAGCTGAAATAAATTAATAATAATCAATGAAAACGATACAATCAACGAATGAAAACAAGATCTGGTTCTTTGTGAAAAGCAACAATATAGATTAACCTTTAACCAAACAAACTAAAAGGTAGAGAGACAGCACCCAAATGGACAATATCAGAAATGAAAAGGAAGACATAACAATGGACACTGAAGAAATCCAAAGACTCATTAGGTCTTATTTCAAAAGCCTGTATTTCACAAAAGTGGAAAATTAAATGAAATGGATGGTTTTCCAGGCAGGTACCAATTACCAAAGCTAAATCAAGATCAGGAAAACTATTTCAACAGCTCTATAATCCCTAAGGAATTTGAAGCAGTTATGAAAAGTCCACCAACCAAAAAAGCCCCGGGTCAGACGGTTTTATTAGAATTTGGCCAGACTTTGAACTAAGAGTTAATGCCAATACTCCCCAAACTATTAAGAGTTAATGCCAATACTCCTACAAAATATAAATGGAAGGACCAATGCCAAGCTCATCTATGTATTCAGAGTCACCCTGATACTTAAACACATGAAGACTCAACCAAGAAAATTTCAGACCAAATTCCATTATGAGCATTGATGCGAAAATAATAAAATATAAACAGTATCAAAGAACACATCAAAATATCATTCATCATCACCAAATAAGCATTATGTCAAGAATACAGGGATAGTTCAATATATGAAAATCCATCAACAAAATCCACCATATAAACAAACTGAAACAAGAACAAAAATATATGATATTGAAAAAGCATTTGACTAAAACCAAATACTAGAGAAACCAGGGATAAAAAGGGCATACTTAAACACAATAAAGGCAATATACAACAAGCCAATATCCAACATCAAATTAAATAAAGAGAAGCTTAAAGCACTTCCTTGTAAGTAAAAGGACATTGTCAATAGGATAAAATGACAACCTAAATATTGGGATATATCATCATTAATTTTTACATCTGACAGAGAACTAATATCCTAAATTAATAAAGAACTTAAGAAGTTAGACACCAACAATCCAAATAAACATATTTAAAAACAGGGGTACAGTGCTAAACAGTGAATTCTCAAGAGAGCAATCTTCCATGACAGAGAAGCACCTAAAGAAATGTTCAAATCCTTAGTCATAAAGGAAATGCATATAAATGACTCTGATATTCCATTTTATACCAGTCATAATGGCTAAGATCAAGACTCAAGTGATAGCACATGCAGGTGAGGATGTGGACAAAGGGGAAGCTCCACTGTTGGTGGGAGTGCAAATTTGTACAACCACTTTTGAAGTCAATATGGTAGTTTCTCAGAAAATTGGAAATAGTTCTACCTCAAATCCCAGCTATAAAACTTCTGGGCATAAATCCTAAAGGTGCCCTACCAACTCCAAAGGACACTTACATTATTATCTTTATAGCAGCTTTATTTATAATATACATAAAATGGAAATAATCTTGATGTTCCTCAACTTAAGAATGGATAAAAAAATATGGTTCATTAGAATACTACATATCTATTAGAATACTACATATCCATTAAAAAGGGACATTATTAATTTTGGAGGCAAATGGAGGGAAGCTAGATAATATCATCATGGACTAGTCAATATGTCTCACAATATATTACATTGCATACTCTTCACAATAGAAAATTTTCTTAGATGGGCATAGTGGTACTTGTAATAACAGTACTTGGGATACTGTGATGAGATTTTTAGTTTCTAGGTCCACTTAAAAAATGAAAGCAAATAATCATGTTTGATGTGAGATAATAGCATACTCAGAATTGGAAAATGAAGTATTGCAATTTTCCATTTTATATAATATCTTTTATATAAATATTTTAATTTGTGGGGAATTTTTGCATTTTGTATCTATTGAAAGCAAAAATTAAATGTCCTTGGATCAAAAAAGGCATAGGCACATGGTGACATGGATACTTATAAAATGGAGCTCCCAACTCAAGAAAAAAACGGAACGCACCTTTCTAGATTTTAATAATTGAAGATATGTGCAAGCAAATAAACATAAACTATTCATGCTTGGAAATTGCCAAATGAGACCATCTAGAATGTTTTGGTATTCAGACCAAAAATGTTCAGGAACAATGTTAAAATTTTGACACTTCTAAATAGAAAGACGATATTTGTCTGCCTTTGTACTATATGAGGGTATTTGCAAATAAGCAACAAAACAAGAAGAAAACATTGAAAAGACAATTTGTGTAAATACCTTTGTCATCATCAAAGGAATACTGAACTGCCTATCCAGCTCTGTATTCCTTACACCTTTAATGGTTTTTCAAAGAATTTGTGAAGAATGTTAGAAACTTCTGAGCCTTATGCATAAGCAAAGAGCAGTGCATTAAATAATGGAAAGAGGAGATATAATTTCTGGTCCTCATGTTTACTTACTTACTAGCCATAACCTGAGAGCAGCTGATGAAGTGTAAGAAAATGTACATTCCTGAAAACTAGAGATGGTTAACAAATTGTGTAACTCTTGGTTCTATAGCCATAATAAAGATCTGAAAGGTTGCAGAAAGTGTTGAATGAACAATCTTGTGTGTGAATCATCATAATAGAACTCAGATAACTGGATAGAGACGGGAATGTTGATTTGAAGACAATTATTTTATAAATATTATCCCATTGCTGCTGTTGCATTAACTGAAGAAGAAAAGACACTAATACTACATGGATAAGAATGGTATGACTGAATTGACATGTGCATCTTCTCATTGTTTTCATAAGTATGAAGTGCATTTGATGAAAATTTTGAAGCTGTTTATGGAGATATTTCAATGGATTTTCTATTTCTCAAAGATTTAAATACTGTGTAGCATAGTCTGACTTGAGTGTCGTCATTATAGAAATATACCATGTACTATAAGAACAGTATTGTATGAAGCTTTACTTCTACAATGCATACAAAAGTTTGGGGGTTTCAAGTACAGCTTTTTATGGGGAAAGATAATAGTTTTACAGTTACACATCAAACTTCTATTAATTTGAAGTACATTGGCTACATATATAAAGTATACATTTGATTAAATGTGTTAGCAAATACCAGTACTCTCATATATGTATTTATGTATGCATGTATTTATGTATTTATTACTAAATGGTTATTCTACTCATTTTTTTTGATTTTTAAAAGATGTATTCTACTGTTTTTAAAGCAACATTTTATTAGGAATTTTTTATTTATTTTCTTTTCCTTGATTGAATAGTTGACTTTATTTTTTTTAATTTTTACTAGATATACTTCTTTACTTACATTTCAAATGTTACTCCCCCTAGCGATTTCCTGTCCATAAGCACTCATCCCCTCTCTTCTCCCTCCCCCATACAGGTATTCCCCCCATACATACCCCATACACCCCCCCCTATATTCCCCTGCACTGGGGGTCCAACCTTGGCAGGACCAAGGGCTTCCCTTCCACTGGTGCCCCAACAAGGCTATTCTCTGCTACATATGCAGTTGGAGCCCTGGGTAAGTCCATGTATAATCTTTCAGTAGTGGTTTAGTCCCTGGAAGCTCTGGTTGGTTGGCATTGTTATTTTTATGGGGTTGCAAGCTCCTTCAATTCTTTCAATACTTCCTCTAATTCCCTCCAAGGGGGTCCTGTTCTCAGTTCAGTGGTTTGCTGCTAGCATTGACCTCTGTTTTGGACATGTTCTGGATGTGTCTCTCAGGAGAGATCTATATCCGTTCCTGTTCAGAATGCATTTTTTTTTAACTTCATCGATCTTATCTAGTTTTGGTGGCTATATATATATATATATATATATATATATATATATATATATATATATATATATATATGTGTGTGTGTGTGTGTGTGTGTGTGTGTGTGTGTGTGTGTGTGTGTGTGTGTGCCACATGTGTGTCAGGCTCTGAATGGCCATTCCTTGAATCGCTGCTCTAAACTTTGCTTCCATAACCCCTCTTATGATATTTTTCCCCTTTTAAGAAGGGGTAGGAGCATCCACATTTTGGTCATCCTTCTCCCTAAGCTTCCTGTGGTCTGTGAATTGCATCTTGGGTAACTCGAGCTTTTTGGTTAATATCCACTTATCAATGAGTGCATACCATGTGTGGTTTTCTGTGATTGTGTTACCTCACTCATGATGATATTTTCCTGTTCATTCCACTTGCCTATGAATTTCATGAAGTCATTGTTTTTGATAGCTGAGTAGTAAGCCAATGTGTAGATGTACCGCATTTTTTTGAATCCATTTCTCTGTTGAAGGGCATCTGGGTTCTTTCCAGCTTCTAGCTATTATAAATAAGGCTGGTATGAATATAGTGCAACATGTGTCTTTGTTGTATGTAGGAGTATCTTTTGGGTATATGCCCAAGAGAGGTATAGCTGGATCCTCAGGTAGTGGAATATCCAATTTTCTGAGGAACCTCCATACTGATTTCCAGAGTGGTTGTACCAGTTTGCAATCCCACCAACAATGGAGAAGTATTCCTCTTTCTCTGCATCCTTGCCAGCATCTACTGTCACCAGAGCTTTTTATCTTAGCCATTCTTACTGGTGTGAGGTGGAATCTCAGGGTTATTTGGATTTGCATTTCCCAGATGACTAAGGATGTTGAACATTTCTTTAGGTGCTTTTTGACCATTCAATAATCCTCAGCTGAGAATGTTTTGTTTAGCTCTGTACCCCATTTTTAATAGGGATATTTGGCTCTCTGGAGTCTAACTTCTTGAGCTCTTTGTATATTTTGGATATTAGCCATCTATCAGATGTAGCATTGGTAAAGATCTTTTCCAAATCTGTTGGTTGCCATTTTGTCTTAATGACAGTGTCATTTGCCTTACGGAAGCATTACAGTTTTATGAGGTCCCATTTGTAGATTCTTATCTTAGAGCATAAGCCATTATTATTTTGTTCAGGAAATTTTCCCCAGTACCCATGTGTTCGAGACACTTCCCCACTTTTTCTTCTATAAGTTTGAGTGTATCTGGTTTGATGTGGATGTCTTTGATCCACTTGGACTTAAGATTTGTATATAGTGATAAGAATGGATTGATTTGCATTCTTCTACATAATGACCTCCAGTTTAACAACTACCATATGTTGAAAATGATATCTTTCTTCCATTGGATGGTTTTAGCTCCTTTGTCAAAGATCAAGTGACCATAGGTGTGTTGGTTCATTTCTGGGTCTTCAGGTCTGTTCCAATGATATATCTGCCTCTCCCTGTGCAGAGCTAAACATAACATTCTCAGCTGAGAATTATCGAATGGCCAAAAAGCACCTTATAGTTTTTATGACTCTGTAATGCTTCTTGATGTCAGTGATAGAGATTCCCCCAGATATTTTTTTATTGTTGAATATAGTTTTCGCTATCCTTGGGTTTTTGTTATTCCAAATCAATTTGCAAATTATCCTTTCTAACTCTGTAAAGAATTGAGTTGGAATTTTGATGGGTATTGCATGGAATATGTAGATTGTTTTTGGCAAAATGTCCATCTGTCCTCCCAATATTAATATTATTATTATTCCTGCCAATCCATGAACATGGAAGATCTTTCCATCTTTTGAGATCTTCTTCAATTTCTTTCTTCACCGACTTGAAGTTCTTGTCATACAGATCTTTCACTTGCTTGGTTAAAGTCACATCAAGATACTTTATATTATTTGGGACTATTTTGAAGGGTGTCATTTCCTTAATTTCTTTCTCAGCCTGTTTATCCTTTTAATAGAGGAAGGCTACTGATTTGTTTGAGTTGATTTTATACTCTGACACTTTGCTGAAGTTGTTTATCGGGTTAAGTAATTCTCTGGTGTAACTTATGAGATCACTTAAGTAAACTATCATATCATCTGCAAATAGTGATATTTTGATTTCTTCCCTTACAATTTGTATCCCTTTGACTTCCTTTCACTGTTTGATTGCTCTGTCCAGGACTTTGAATACTATATTGAATAAGTAGATATAGAGTGGGCAGCCTTGTCTATTCCCTGATTTTAGTGGGATTGCTTCAAGTTTCTCTCCATTTAGTTTGATATTAGCTCCTGGTTTGCCATATATTGCTTTTACTGTGTTTAGATATGGGCCTTGAATTCCTGATCTTTCCAAGACTTTTATCATGAAGGAGTGTCAAATTTTGTCAAATGGTTTTTCAGCGTCTAATGAAATGATCATGTGGTTTTTATCTTTCAGGTTTTTTTTTATATAGTGGATTATGTTGATGGTTTTCCGTATATTAAACCATCCCTCCATACCTGGGATGAAGCCTACTTAATCAGGATGGATGCTTGTTTTGATGTGTTCTTGGATTCAGTTTGCAAGAATTTTATTGAGTATTTTTGTATCGATATTCATAAGGGAAATTGGTCTGAAGTTCTCTTTCTTTGTTGGGTCTTTGTGTTTGTTTAGGTATAAGAGTAATTGTGGCTTCATAGAAGGAATTCGGTAGCGATCCATCTGTTTCAATTTTGTGGAGTACTTTGGATAATATTGGTATGAGATCTTCTATGAAGGTTTGTTAGAATTCTGCAATGAACCCATCTGGAACTGGGCTCTTTTTGGGTTGGACATTTTTAATCACTGCTTCTATTTCTTTAGGAGTTTTGGGGATAAACTACCTGAGCTTAAAAGGCTGGATTGAGAGTTCATCTTGGTGGATTTTTTCTTTGATGTATATGAAGTGTCCTTCTTTATCTTTTTTCATGACTTTTGGTTGAACATTGGTTTTATTCGATATTAGAATGGCTACTCCAGCTTGTTTCTATGGTCCATTTACTTGCAAAGTTTTTTTCCAGCCTTTTAAGCTCAGGTAGTTTCTGTCTTTGTTTCTGAGGTATGTCTCCTGTATGCAGAAAAGTCCTGTTTATATATCCAGTTTGTAGGTCTCTGTCTTTTTTCTGGGGAATTGAGTCCATTGATAGGAAGATATATTAATGAATAGTGATTGTTGTTTCCTGTTATTTTTGTTTTTAGAGGTGGAAATATTTTTGTGTGTCTCTCTTCTTTGGTTTCATTGCCAAAAGATTATTTTCTTGCTTTTTCTAGGGTGTATTTTTTCTCCTTGTTTTGGTGTTTTCCATCTATTACCCATTTTAGGGTTAGATTTGTAGAAAGATATTGTGTGAGTTTCTTTTTGTCATGGAATATCTTGTTTTCTCCATCTATGCTAATTGAGAGTTTTGTTGGATATAGTAGCCGGAGATGGATATTTTTTTCTCTTAGATTCTGTATGACATCTGCCTAGGATCTTCTGGCTTTCATAGTCTCTGGAGAGAAGTCTTGTATAATTCTGATAAATTTGCCTTTATCTGTCATTTGAACTCTTTTCCTGTCTGCTTATAATATTCTTTATTTTGTGCATTTGGTGTTGTGACAATTATGTGATGTGAGGAATTTCTTTTTTAGTCCAATCTATTTCGATGCTTCTTGTATATTTACGGGCATTTCTTTTGTTAGGTTAGGGAAGTTTTCTTCTATACTTTTATTGAAGATATTTACTGGCCCTATAATTTGGAAATCTTCACTCTCTTCTATACCTATTATCCTTAGGTTTGATCTTCTCATTGTATCTTGCATTTACTGCATGTTTTGGGTTAGGTGCTTTTTGCATTTTACATTTTCTTTGATGATTGTGTCAATGTTTTCTATGGTTTCTTCTGCTCCAAGTTTCTCTCTTCTATCTCTTGTATCCTATTGGTGATGCTTGCATGTATGACTCCTGATCTCTTTCCTAGGTTTTCTATCTCCAGGGTTGTCTCCCTTTGTGAATTCTTTATTGTTTCTCTTTCCACTTTTTTATCCTAGATGCATTCGTTTAATTCTTTTGCTTGTTTGTATTTTCCTTAAATTCTTTAAGATATTTTTGTGTTTCCTCTTTAAGTGTTCTACTTGTTTACCTGGGTTTTTCTGTATTTGTTTAAGGGAGTTATTTATGTGCCCTTAAACATTCTCCATCACCATTATGAGATGTGATTTTAAAACTTGCTTTTCCAGTGTGTGGGAATATCCAGTATTTTCTTTGCTGGTAGCACTGAATTCTGGTGCTGCCCATAATCTTGGTTTATTTGCTTAGGTTCCTATACTGGCTTCTCACCATCTGGCTGTCTCTGGTTTGCCAGGTCTTGCTGTCTCTAACAATGGCTTAACTGTCTGTAAGCATGTTTGTAGAGCTGTGTCACAGGATCATCTCTAGGGGCAGGCAGAAACCAGATGTAGCCTATTCCACACTACTTCTGGATTCTTGTGTCCTGAGTCCTCTAGGTGGGTCCTTTTGAGCAGAATTGGTGACCTTACCTCTGCTATAAAGTTTGTCATCACTCCTGCTGCCTGGCTTTCAGCTCTGGACATAGGTAGAGATTAGAATGATCCTGACCCTGGCCACTCCTAGATTCCTGTATCCAGGGGCTCCAGGAGGCTCTGCTTGCACCAGGAATGTGAGCAGAAGTGGTGGTCTCCCCTGAGCTCTCATGATTGTTCACAATTCTGAGAGTCCAGTCCTCTCCCCCACGAGATCTGGGTATCGCTACTCATTATTAAAAAAATCATCATGAGTAAGGTAACCTATACCCAAAAAGACATGGAAGGTATATACTCCCATATAAGTGGATATTAACCACGTAAAATATAGGATGGCCAAGCTATAATCAACAGACCAAAAGACACCACATAACAAGGTGAACCAATGGGAGGATGCTTGAATCTTTTCAGAAGGAGAAACCAAATAGATAGCAGAGGTCAATGGAAGAAGAGATCTGGGTGGAAGATATGATGGGGAGGGGAGCAGGACGTGAAGGAAGATTATATATAGGAAAAGAGAGAGAGAGAGAGAGAGAGAGAGAGAGAGAGAGAGAGAGAGAGCAGTGTCCTGGGATGAAGGGAAGTTACCAAATATGTCTTATGTCTTTGGGGTGACTCTAGTTGAGACTCTTAGCAGGGACAGATATGGATTCTAAAATGCCCACTTCTTATAGCCAGTCAGGACTACCAGTGGAGGGATAAGGATAGCAACTGGATGGCAAAATCTTTGACCCAAAATGTGTCCTTCCTATTAGATGTGCAGCAACAAAATAGAGCTAAGACTGAGAGAATGGCCAACAAATTACTACCCCCAAATGAGATACATCCCATGGACAAGAGCCAATCTCTGACCCTATTAGTGATATTTGTTATGTTTGTAGACAAGAACTTAACATAACTGACTTCTGAGAACCTCCACACAGGAGCCATTGGAAACAGATGCAGACTCTCACATTCAAACATTAGATGGAGCTAGGGGAATCTTACAGAGAGATGCAAGAAAGACTGAGTGACTGAACAGGATAGGAAATCCACAGGAAGAACATCCAAGTCTATTAACCTGGTCCCTTTTGGGGGCTCTCAGAGACTGAATCCCCAAAAAAGAGCAAGCACAGTCTGGACCTAGCCCCCCTACATATATGTAGCAGATGAGCATCTTTGTCTTTATATGGGTCCCCCAAACTAGAGTAGGACATGTCTCTGAGCCTCTTGCCTGTCAGCCTGCCTGTGGATCCTATACCCCAAAAGGACTGCCTTGTCTTGCCAGAGGGGAAAAGGATGTGCCTTGTCTAATAGTGATTTGATGAGCAGAAAGGAGGATTGTTGGGGTCGTGACATCCAAAGGAGGGATTCCTTTTCTCAAAAAAAGGAAGAGGACAGTGGGTTGTGGGGGGAAGGACTTATCTTAAATATGTACTGGATGGAGGTGGTCCTAATATTAAAATGTAAAGTGAATAAATTGAGTTAAAAATAAGAATCCAATTAGCAAATGCACATTTCTTAAGCCACATATTCTACTAAAAACATACATTTGTGTTTAAAATTTGACATACACTGTAACAGATTAATAGCCATTATATTAGTTTATCTTGTAAGATTGCCTATTAAAACATCTATGAGCAAGTGTGACTGAAAGAAATAATGGTTTAAAAAAAAACATCAGAAAAAACTATCTAAACTATACTACTAAAATCTTGTTTATTTCCTGTAAAATAATACGACTTTGCAAGTAACAGTGAAAACTCTAACTGCTTTTGAGGACTAATTTTAAAGGTGCTGTTTGACTACCAAGTTTTAGTAGTCATTATTGTATGTCCTCATCAGTGTATTTATTATAGCTACATAATATCCTAAATAGGAGCTGCTACTCACTTAGTAAAGGTGAAGGTCATAAACATTTTTAAAATGTATAAGTTAGACTGTGGATGGTACATACCAAGGAGAATAACTAATATTAAAAATGCTAATGACCCAAAATGCTACTGATATGAAGCAACTAAAATGATAATACTTTCTATGAATACAAAAATGTTGCGTGGGGATGGATAGATGCCTTAGCAATTGTAACTCTTGTGGCTGGCTCCTTTTCATGACTGGATTCAATTCTGAACCTCATGTGGTCATCGACAATCAATCACTTATACTTCCAGGGGATGCAAAGCCCTCTTCTGATAACTGGAGACATCACATATTTATGTGCTAGCATATATACAGTTGGGCCAAACATATATATGCAAGAATAAATAAATCTTTATAAATTTTGCAGCCATTTTGAAGTTTGCTCCACAGGTAGTTAATAATATGTTCAGACACAGTGTCTCATGAAAGTTATTCCAGTTCTCAGGTATATGGAATAGGAGAACTAATCTTTGTTCAAGACAAGCCTAAGCTACAGAGTAATTTTCAGTCATCCTAGGCTAGAGTGAATCCTGGAAAAAAATAATAATATACATAGTTAGAAACAAAGTATTTACATGAAAATGAGAAACAATAATGGCAATTTTCTTGTAGATAGGAAAAAACAAAAGGGTATGACATCTTGTTACTGGTAAGAAAAAGTCAGTTTGAACGACTTTATTGGCTAAGAGATAGTTTAAAATCAAATGACTTCATACTGCCTTAAGTACTTCCTCTGTTCTCTGGTCTTGTTATTATTTTCTCATAGATTCAACAAATTTCCCTAAATTCAGGACCTCTTGATACTGCAAATTATCAAAGGGTATCTAACTTATAAAAATTGATTCCCGGTATAAGGCCTCTGGGCTCCCGTGGGGGAGGGCCCAGGAGCGGCAGGACCCCTGCCTGAGACACCCCCGGAACCTGAGGGAAACAGACCGGATAAACAGTTCTCTGCACCCAAATCCCGTGGGAGGGAGAGCTGAACCTTCAGAGAGGCAGACAAGCCTGGGAAACCAGAAGAGACTGCTCTCTGCACACACATCTCGGACGCCAGAGGAAAAAGCCAAAGACCATCTGGAACCCTGGTGCACTGAAACTCCCAGAAGGGGCGGCACAGGTCTTCCTGGTTGCTGCCGCTGCAGAGAGCCCGTGGGCAGCACCCCACGAGCGAACTTGAGCCTCGGGACCACAGGTAAGACCAACTTTTCTGCTGCAAGAAAGCTGCCTGGTGAACTCAAGACACAGGCCCACAGGAACAGCTGAAGACCTGTAGAGAGGAAAAACTACACGCCGGAAAGCAGAACACTCTGTCCCCATAACTGACTGAAAGAGAGGAAAACAGGTCTACAGCACTCCTGACACACAGGCTTATAGGACAGTCTAGCCACTGTCAGAAATAGCAGAACAAAGTAACACTAGAGATAATCTGATGGCGAGAGGCAAGCGCAGGAACCCAAGCAACAGAAACCAAGACTACATGGCACCATCGGAGCCCAATTCTCCCATCAAAACAAACATGGAATATCCAAACACACCAGAAAAGCAAGATCTAGTTTCAAAATCATATTTGATTATGATGCTGGAGGACTTCAAGAAAGACGTGAAGAACTCCCTTAGAGAACAAGTAGAAGCCTACAGAGAGGAATCGCAAAAATGCCTGAAAGAATCGCAAAAATCCCTGAAAGAATTCCAGGAAAACATAAACAAACAAGTAGAAGCCCATAGAGAGGAGACACAAAAATCCCTGAAAGAATTCCAGGAAAACACAATCAAAAAGTTGAAGGAATTAAAAATGGAAATAGAAGCAATCAAGAAAGAACACATGGAAACAACCCTGGATATAGAAAACCAAAAGAAGAGACAAGGAGCTGTAGATACAAGCTTCACCAACAGAATACAACAGATGGAAGAGAGAATCTCAGGAGCAGAAGATTCCATAGAAATCATTGACTCAACTGTCAAAGATAATGTAAAGCGGAAAAAGCTACTGGTCCAAAACATGCAGGAAATCCAGGACTCAATGAGAAGATCAAACCTAAGGATAATAGGTATAGAAGAGAGTGAAGAATCCCAGCTCAAAGGACCAGTAAATATCTTCAACAAAATCATAGAAGAAAACTTCCCTAACCTAAAAAAAAGAGATACCCATAGACATACAAGAAGCCTACAGAACTCCAAATAGATTGGACCAGAAAAGAAACACCTCCCGTCACATAATGGTCAAAACACCAAACGCACAAAATAAAGAAAGAATATTAAAAGCAGTAAGGGAAAAAGGTCAAGTAACATATAAAGGGAGACCTATCAGAATCACACCAGACTTCTCGCCAGAAACTATGAAGGCCAGAAGATCCTGGACTGATGTCATACAGACCCTAAGAGAACACAAATGCCAGCCCAGGTTACTGTATCCAGCAAAACTCTCAGTTAACATTGATGGAGAAACCAAGATATTCCATGACAAAACCAAATTTACACAATATCTTTCTACAAATTCAGCACTACAAAGGATAATAAATGGTAAAGCCCAACATAAGGAGGCAAGCTATACCCTAGAAGAAGCAAGAAACTAATCGTCTTGGCAACAAAACAAAGAGAATGAAAGCACACAAACATAACCTCACATCCAAATATGAATATAACGGGAAGCAATAATCACTATTCCTTAATATCTCTCAATATCAATGGCCTCAACTCCCCAATAAAAAGACATAGATTAACAAACTGGATACGCAACGAGGACCCTGCATTCTGCTGCCTACAGGAAACACACCTCAGAGAAAAAGACAGACACTACCTCAGAGTGAAAGGCTGGAAAACAACTTTCCAAGCAAATGGTCAGAAGAAGCAAGCTGGAGTAGCCATTCTAATATCAAATAAAATCAATTTCCAACTAAAAGTCATCAAAAAAGAAAGGAAGGACACTTCATATTCATCAAAGGAAAAATCCACCAAGATGAACTCTCAATCCTAAATATCTATGCCCCAAATACAAGGGCACCTACATACGTAAAAGAAACCTTACTAAAGCTCAAAACACACATTGTACCTCACACAATAATAGTGGGAGATTTCAACACCCCACTCTCATCAATGGACAGATCATGGAAACAGAAATTAAACAGTGATGTCGACAGACTAAGAGAAGTCATGAGCCAAATGGACTTAACGGATATTTATAGAACATTCTATCCTAAAGCAAAAGGATATACCTTCTTCTCAGCTCCTCATGGTACTTTCTCCAAAATAGACCATATAATTGGTCAAAAAACGGGCCTCAACAGGTACAGAAAGATAGAAATAATCCCATGCGTGCTATCGGACCACCACGGCCTAAAACTGGTCTTCAATAAAAATAAGGGAAGAATGCCCACATATACGTGGAAATTGAACAATGCTCTACTCAATGATAACCTGGTCAAGGAAGAAATAAAGAAAGAAATTAAAAACTTTTTAGAATTTAATGAAAATGGAGATACAACATACCCAAACTTATGGGACACAATGAAAGCTGTGCTAAGAGGAAAACTCATAGCGCTGAGTGCCTGCAGAAAGAAACAGGAAAGAGCATATGTCAGCAGCTTGACGGCACACCTAAAAGCTCTAGAACAAAACGAAGCAAATACACCCAGGAGGAGTAGAAGGCAGGAAATAATCAAACTCAGAGCTGAAATCAACCAAGTAGAAACAAAGAGGACCATAGAAAGAATCAACAGAACCAAAAGTTGGTTCTTTGAGAAAATCAACAAGATAGATAAACCCTTAGCCAGACTAACGAGAGGACACAGAGAGTGCGTCCAAATTAACAAAATCAGAAATGAAAAGGGAGACATAACTACAGATTCAGAGGAAATTCAAAAAATCATCAGATCTTACTATAAAAACCTATATTCAACAAAACTTGAAAATCTTCAGGAAATGGACAATTTCCTAGACAGATACCAGGTATCGAAGTTAAATCAGGAACAGATAAACCAGTTAAACAACCCCATAACTCCTAAGGAAATAGAAGCAGTCATTAAAGGTCTCCCAACCAAAAAGAGCCCAGGTGCAGACGGGTTTAGTGCAGAATTCTATCAAACCTTCATAGAAGACCTCATACCAATATTATCCAAACTATTCCACAAAATTGAAACAGATGGAGCACTACCGAATTCCTTCTACGAAGCCACAATTACTCTTATACCTAAACCACACAAAGACACAACAAAGAAAGAGAACTTCAGACCAATTTCCCTTATGAATATCGACGCAAAAATACTCAATAAAATTCTGGCAAACCGAATTCAAGAGCACATCAAAACAATCATCCACGATGATTAAGTAGGCTTCATCCCAGGCATGCAGGGATGGTTTAATATACGGAAAACCATCAACGTGATCCATTATATAAACAAACTGAAAGAACAGAACCACATGATTATTTCATTAGATGCTGAGAAAGCATTTGACAAAATTCAACACCGCTTCATGATAAAAGTCCTGGAAAGAATAGGAATTCAAGGCCCATACCTAAACATAGTAAAAGCCATATACAGCAAACCAGTTGCTAACATTAAACTAAATGGAGAGAAACTTGAAGCAATCCCACTAAAATCAGGGACTAGACAAGGCTGCCCATTTTCTCCCTACTTATTCAATATAGTTCTTGAAGTTCTAGCCAGAGCAATCAGACAACAAAAGGAGATCAAGGGGATACAGATCGGAAAAGAAGAGGTCAAAATATCACTATTTGCAGATGGCATGTTAGTATATTTAAGTGATCCCAAAAGTTCCACCAGAGAACTACTAAAGCCTATAAACAACTTCAGCAAAGTGGCTGGGTATAAAATTAACTCAAATAAATCAGTTGCCTTCCTCTATACAAAAGAGAAACAAGCCGAGAGAGAAATTAGGGAAACGACACCCTTCAAAATAGACCCAAATAATATAAAGTACCTCGGTGTGACTTTAACCAAGCAAGTAAAAGATCTGTACAATAAGAACTTCAAGACACTGAGGAAAGAAATTGAAGAAGACCTCACAAGATGGAAAGATCTCCCATGCTCATGGATTGGCAGGATTAATATAGTAAAAATGGCCATTTTACCAAAAGCAATCTACAGATTCAATGCAATCCCCATCAAAATACCAATCCATTTCTTCAAAGAGTTAGACAGAACAATTTGCAAATTCATCTGGAATAACAAAAAACCCAGGATAGCTAAAGCTATCCTCAACAATAAAAGAACTTCAGGGGGAATCACTATCCCTGAACTCAAGCAGTATTACAGAGCAATAGTGAAAAAAACTGCATGGTATTGGTACAGAGACAGACAGATAGACCAATAGAATAGAATTGAAGACCCAGAAATGAACCCACACACCTATGGTCACTTGATTTTTGACAAAGGAGCCAAAACCATCCAATGGAAAAAAGATAGCATTTTCAGCAAATGGTGCTGGTTCAACTGGAGGGCAACATGTAGAAGAATGCAGATTGATCCATGCTTATCACCCTGTACAAAGCTTAAGTCCAAGTGGATCAAGGACCTCCACATCAAACCAGACACACTCAAACTAATAGAAGAAAAACTAGGGAAGCATCTGGAACACATAGGCACTGGAAAAAATTTCCTGAACAAAACACCAATGGCTTATGCTCTAAGATCAAGAATCGACAAATGGGATCTCATAAAACTGCAAAGCTTCTGTAAGGCAAAGGACACTGTGGTTAGGACAAAACGGCAACCAACAGATTGGGAAAAGATCTTTACCAATCCTACAACAGATAGAGGCCTTATATCCAAAATATACAAAGAACTCAAGAAGTTAGACCGCAGGGAAACAAATAACCCTATTAAAAAATGGGTTTCAGAGCTAAACAAAGAATTCACAGCTGAGGAATGCCGAATGGCTGAGAAACACCTAAAGAAATGTTCAACATCTTTAGTCATAAGGGAAATGCAAATCAAAACAACCCTGAGATTTCACCTCACACCAGTGAGAATGTCTAAGATCAAAAACTCAGGTGACAGCAGATGCTGGCGAGGATGTGGAGAAAGAGGAACACTCCTCCATTGTTGGTGGGATTGCAGACTGGTAAAACCATTCTGGAAATCAGTCTGGAGGTTCCTCAGAAAATTGGACATTGAACTGCCTGAGGATCCAGCTATACCTCTCTTGGGCACATACCCAAAAGATGCCTCAACATATAAAAGAGACACTTGCTCCACTATGTTCATCGCAGCCTTATTTATAATAGCCAGAAAATGGAAAGAACCCAGATGCCCTTCAACAGAGGAATGGATACAGAAAATGTGGTACATCTACACAATGGAATATTACTCAGCTATCAAAAACAACGAGTTTATGAAATTCGTAGGCAAATGGTTGGAACTGGAAAATATCATCCTGAGTGAGCTAACCCAATCACAGAAAGACATACATGGTATGCACTCATTGATAAGTGGCTATTAGCCCAAATGCTTGAATTACCCTAGATCCCTAGAACAAACGAAACTCAAGACGGATGATCAAAATGTGAATGCTTCACTCCTTCTTTAAATGAGGAAAAAGAATACCCTTGGCAGGGAAGGGAGAGGCAAAGATTAAAACAGAGACTGAAAGAACACCCATTCAGAGCCTGCCCCACATGTGGCCCATACATATACAGCCACCCAATTAGACAAGATGGATGAAGCAAAGAAGTGCAGACCAACAGGAGCCGGATGTAGATCTCTCCTGAGAGACACAGCCAGAATACAGCAAATACAGAGGCGAATGCCAGTAGCAAACCACTGTACTGAGAATAGGTCCCCCGTTGAAGGAATCAGAGAAAGAACTGGAAGAGCTTGAAGGGGCTTGAGACCCCAAAAGTACAACAATGCCAAGCAACCAGAGCTTCCAGGGACTAAGCCACTACCTTAATACTATACATGGACTGACCCTGGACTCTGACCCCATAGGTAGCAATGAATATCCTAGTAAGAGCACCAGTGGAAGGGGAAGCACTGGGTCCTGCTAAGACTGAACCCCCAGTGAACTAGACTATGCGGGGAGGGCGGCAATGGGGGGAGGGTTGGGAGGGGAACACCCATAAGGAAGGGGAGGGGGGAGGGGGATGTTTGCCCGGAAACCGGGAAAGGGAATAACACTTGAAATGTATATAAGAAATACTCAAGTTAATATAAAAAAAAATCTAAAAAAAAAATTGATTCCCTTTCTCTTCAAATAGATAAAGGGTGGTATTGTTATTTTATTATCATAAAGCCTGTCAAGAGAAATCTTGATGTTCAATATATACCTATAAATGTTTGACTTTCTATGAATGAGAGAATAACTTAATATTATGCTTATTCTACTTACAAAATATAAAAGTTAAAATAATGACAATACACTTAAACGAAAAGTTTGACCAAATTTTAAAAGGTTGACAAGATAAAAATGCCTCTGTGCATATATTGATTATTACCTGAAATTAACATGTAAAAATGTGGATTTCCACAGCTAAATTAATACCACTTAATAAGAAATTTTCACACATATTAATAAATATATTAATCATACTCTTCTCTTTTAATCCAGTATTTGCTTTGTTATCTCTTTCCTAAACATTCACATTTTCCAAGAAATTCATGCTCAATGATTTTGATATCAATTATAGTAACCATATAAATAGATAGAAAATAATGTTACCATTAAGAGATTAGTTAAGTTAAAACCATTCATACATACACACACACACACACACACACACACACACACACACACACATATATGCACAAGCATTCTAGTGTATATGTTGTGAAAAGATGCTGCATTCATTTTACTCATAGATAATATGAAGAGAAAGAATAATTTGTGTACTGAGTGCAAGGGCATCTTATATACACAATGAATTTCAGACCAGCTAGAGTGATAGGAGACCATATCTGGGAAAACTAAAGCAACAAGCAGAAAACCATACAATCATGTTTGTTGTACATATATGTCCAGAAGATCCTTGAGTAAAATTTTAAAATAATACAAAACATTAATTGTTAATATTTTGAGGAAAAGCAAAGGATGAGAAGAATTATAGTACAAGGTAAATTATTTTATTATTATATATCCAGTGTACAAATTTGAGGGCAACAAGAATATCTGTGTTGTTACATAAAAGAAAAATTATCCTTAGGGTTTTATGAAGAAACAAAAGTCATGTAAGATTATAGAATTTTTCTTAGCATAGATAGTACATCTGCCATAGAACAATTTTTAATATTTGTAATTTTATGTACATGTATATATCGTCTGTCTATCTAATCCATCCATCTATCTATCTATCTATCTATCTATCAATCTATCTATCTACCTATCTATCTGTTTCTCTTCCTGAGCGCGCGTGCACGCACGCGCGCGTGTGTGTGTGTGTGTGTGTGTGTGTGTGTGTGTGTGTGTGTGTGTGATAATGTATGTGTTCTTGGGGAGACCCAAAGCTTCACAGATCCTCTGAAGTTAGATTTACTGACATGGGTGTGGAGAACTGAATTCTGTTCTATAAGAACATGTACCTTAAACTGATGAGCTTTCTCTTCAGCTAGCTAGAACTCCACTGCCAAAGAAAGGTTATCTCTTAGGAAGACATGTGGGCTTTTAGCATTCAACCTCAGTAGATGATTTTACTTACACAGTCATCCCCATTCTCTTTCTGCATTGACTATTCATGGGAATATTTCTTTTTATGATTTTTAGACTAACCACTTTGTATTGGATAACTAATTGGTGTGTTCCTCTCTGAGGAAGAACATTTATGGAATAAATTTTGACACTTGCTGCCACACCAACTATATGCAGTCTGTGTTTTATTAGTAAACCTCATTAAAAATGGCCTCAAATTTTAGGTAGTTTCCAGAACTTGTGCTCTGAATTTACCATTTAATACAACAAACAGCGGAAGATTCTATTGCAAATCAGATACCACTCACTAGCAGATCTGAAAACACCTATAGAATCAAAGATTGTAAACTTCACTATCCAAAGTAAACAATTATACGAAAGAGGTTCATATGTGATAAAGGGAACATTGAGGGACAGAACTCACAGGGGCATAGAAGGCTCAACATGAGGAAGAAAGCAGGAGAGTCTGGGTTGATCCTCTTGGAGGAGAGGAGAATATGCAGCCTCCAGAAGAGAAGGGCCTGACAATGTAACCTATAGGACAATTGCAGCATACCCCATGGGGTACATATTGAAGATCCAGGGTAAATATACTGATATGTGGGAAAGGACTAAGACTGGAAAGAGGTGCAAAGTCCATTGTGAAATTATTGTCAAAGATCCTTATGGTTGGGAAAAGAGAGCCTTAGACAAATGCCACAGATATTTTGGTTCTGATTTTCACTTGACCTTCCTTGCTTAGTACCTTGATATGAAGATTTTTTGGGTTTATTTCCTAATAGAAACCTGGTGTAGTGGAAATAAAAATGAATTGTGAGAAATCTAATGAAACTAAGTGAGTCTTGGATCTGACAGGTCCACTTTTCTAAGTCTGTAGAACTATGTGTTAATGCATAGTTAATTATGCATCTTACATAGACTAGTCAAAAACCAGGAATTATTACTGTAAGGTTTTAAGCTCAGATGACACTGCAATTCGTGATGGAATGTGTCTTTTTTCTTTTTTTTTTTAAGTATAGGAAATGTCATTGAGTAAACAGTCCAGAGACATCAATATAAAATTGATATAAAATGAGGCATCAATGAAAAAGAAGCCAAAACCATACAATGGAAAATGAAAACATCTTCTAGAAATGGTGCTGGACTAACTGGATGTCTGCATGTAAATGATGGTACGTAGATCCATACTGATAACCCTGCGTGAAACTCAAGTTCAAGTGGATCAAATACCTCAACATACAACCAGATACACTAAAACAAATTGAAGAAAAAGTAGGAAAAGGCCTACTTTTCCAGGAATGCCAGGATGGGGGGATACTTATGGGAGCTCACCTGCTGACAAGAGAAGGGGGAGGGGATGGGGAAAAATTCTGGAAGAAAAGAGGGACAGTGAGCAGGATGTAATCTCAATAAGTAAAAAGAATATTAAATTAAATTAAGAAAAAAACAAAGATTATATATAAAGATAGAGATAGAGAGATAGATAGAGAGATAGATGATAGATAGATGCATAGATAGATAGATAGATAGATAGATAGATAGATAGATAGATAGATAGATACCTAGCAAGAAAAGTCCCTGAAACACAGTAAATTTTATACTGTAGCAGGTTGTTTTGGATATTGGAGAATTGGTCTAACTCGTTTTTGATGCAATGACAAAACGTCTCAAGTAAAGTAATCAAGGAGATGAAAGGACCTTACTTCAACTAAATGATAACAGTTTGGCATTAGTGTAAGTCAAGTAATGAACTCAATCAGGAGCTCAAACATGAAGGTAAGCTGCTTTTTGTATCATAAGTATGTTCATATTTAGCTAGCATCTGCATTCAGCCCAGAACCACCTTCCTTAGAAGGGTGCTGCTCATGAATTAAGACCTCCTACATCAATTAGAAATCAAGATATACAAGGAATATTACACAATTCATTCTATGAAGCCACAAAATTAGACTTATATTAAAACCACACAGAAACAACAAAGAAAGTGATTATCAGACCAATATCCCTTATGAATATCAATGCAAAAGTAATGAAATTTTTTTAAACCGAATCCAAGAACACATCAAAATGATCACCCATTATGATCAAGTAGCCTTCATCTCAGAGATGCAGGGATGGTTCAATATATGGAAATCTATAAACGTAATCAACTATATAAACAAACTCAAAGGAAAAAAAATCACATGATCATCTCACTAGATGCTGAGAAATAACTTGACAAAATTCAACGCCCCTTCATGGGAAAATTCTTAGAAAGATCAGGAGTTGAAGACACATACATAAACATAGTAAAAGCCATATAGCAAACAAGTAGCCAATATCAAAATAAATATAGAGAAACTTGAAGCAATCCTACTAAAATTAGGGACTAGACAAGACTTCCCACTCTCTCACAAATTATTCAATATAGTACTTGCAGTCCTAGCCAAAGCAATCAGACGGTGAAAGGAGGTCAAAAGGAATAAAACTTGGAAGGGAAGAAGTCAAAATATCACTATCTGTAGATGATATGATAGTATACTTTAGTGAACCCGAAAGTTCCATCAGAGAACTACTAACCCTGATAAACTACTTCAGCAAAGAGGCTGGATATAAACTTAACTCAAAGAAATCAGTAGCCTTCCTCTACTCAAAGGATAAACAGAATGAGAAGAAAATTAGAGAAACGACACCCTTAACAATAGTCACAAACAATATAAAATACTGTTGTGTGACTCTATCCAAGTAATTGAAAGAGCTGTATGACAAGAACTTCAAATCTCTAAAGAAAGAAATCTCAGAAAATGGAAAGACCTCCATTTCATGGATTGACATAATTAATATAGTAAAAATAGATATTTTGCCAAAAGCAATCTACAGATTCAATGCAATTCCCATCGAAATTCCAACTCAATTCTTCATAGATTTAGAAAGAGCAATTTGCAAATTCATGTGGAATAACAAAAAATCCAGGATAGTGAAAACTATTCTTGACAATAAAATAATTGCTGGCAGAAACACCATCCATGACCTCAAGCCATACTACAGAGCAATAGTGATAAAAACTGTATTGTATTGTTACACAGACAGGGGGTAGTTCAATGGAATAGAAGTGAAGAACCAGAAATGAACCCACACACCTATGGTCACCTGATCTTTGACAAAGGAGCTGAAAACATACATTGGAAAAACGAGATAACATTTCAACAAATGGTGCTGAGTGAACTGGAGGTCAGAATTTAGAAGAATGCAAATCAATTCATTCTTATTGACCTGTACAAAGGTCAATTCCAAGTGGGTCAACGACATCCACATAAAACCCAACTCACTGAAACTAATAGAAGAGAAAGTGGGGAAGGGCCTTGAGTACTTAAGCACAGAGGAGAATTTTCTGAACAGAATATCACTGGCATATGCTCTAAGATCAAGAATGGACAAATGGGATCTCATAAAATTGAAAAGTTTCTGTAAGGCAAAGGACATTGTCAATAGGACAAAGTAGCAACCAGCAGATTTGGACAAGATCTTTACCAATCCTACATCTGATAGAGGACTAATATCCAATATATACAAAGAACACAAGAAGTTACACTCGAGAGAAGCAAATAACCCTATTAAGAAATGAGTGACAGAGCTAAACAAAGAATTCTCAACTGAAGAATATTGAATGTCTGAGAAGCACCTAAAAAAAATGTTCAACAACCCTAGTCATCAGGGAATTGCAAATCAATACAACTCTGAGATTCCACCTCACATTAATCAGAATGACTAAGATAAAAAATACAGAGGTCAATGCTAACAGCAAATAACTGAATTGAGAACAGGACCCCGCATAGGGGAATTAGAAGAATGATTAAAAGAGCTAAAGGGGCTTGCAACCCCATAAAAACAACAATGCCAACCAACCAGAGCTTCCAGGATCTAAGCCAGTATGAAAGACTATTATGGACTGACCCAGGGCTCCAACTGCATATGTAGCAGAGAATAGCCTTGCTGGGGCACCAGTGGAAGGAGAGGCCTTTGGTCCTGCTATGGTTGAACCCACAGTGCAGGAGAATGTTGGAGGTTACAGTAAGGGAGGTGGATGGGGGAAACATGCATATGGGGGATGCGGGCTTGTAGACAGGAAACTGGGAAAGGGAATGCCATTTGAAATGTAAGTAAAGAAATATATGTAATAAAATAAAATTTTAAAAAAACTCAGGTGACAACAGATGCTGGTGAGGATGTAAAAAAGAATGACACTTCTCCATTGTTGATAGGATTGCAAGCTGGTACAAACTCTCTCGAAATCAGTCTGGAGGTTCCTGGGAAAATTGGACATAGTACTACCTGAGGGTCCAGCTATACAACTTCTGGGCATATACTCAAATAATTCCCCCAAATATAGCAAAGAAACATGCTTCACTATGTTTATAGCAGCCTTATTTATAATAGCCAAAGCAGGAAATAACCCAAATTTCCTTCAGAGAGGAATGGATACAGCAAATGTGGTACATTTACACAATGGAGTACTATTCAGATATTAAAAACAATGACTTCTTGAAATTCATAGGCAAATGGAAGTAACTAGAAAATATGAGTCTAAATGTGGTAACCCAATCACAAAAGAACACACATGGTATGCACTCACTCATAAGTAGATATTAGCCCAAAGCTGGGATTACCCATGATACAATCCATGGACTACATGATGCTTAAGAAGTTGGAAGACCAAACAGTGGATACTTCAGTCCTCTTAGAAGGGAGGACAAAATATTCACACTCAAATAATTCCCCCAAAATAGCAAAAAATACAGAGCAGAAAATACAAAGACAAAGTGTGGAGCAGAGACTGAGGGAATGGTCATTCAGAGACAACCTCACCTGGGGATCCATCCCATACATTGTCACCAAAAGCAGACAATATTGTGGATGCCAAGAAGTGCATACTGACAGGATCCTGAGATAGCTGTCTCCTGAGAGGCTCTGCCAGAGCCTGAGAAATACAGAGTCAGATGCTCTCACCCAACCATTGGACTGAAAACAGGGCTCCCAGTGGAGGAGTTTAAAAAGGGACTGAAGGAGCTGAAGGAGTTTTCAACCACATAGGAAGAACAAGAATATTAACCAACCAGACCCCCCAGAGCTCCCAGAGACTACACCACAAAGCAAAGAGTACACATGGTGGAACCCATGGATCTAGCTACATATGTAGCAGAGGATGTCCTTACTGTGCATTAATTAGAGGACAGGCCCTTGGCCCTTCGAAGGCTCAATGCCCCTGTGAAGGGGAATGCCAGGGTAGTTAGTTGGGAGGGAGAAGGTGGGTGCACAAACACTCTCATAGAGGCAGGGGGAGGAAGAAGGGATTGAGGGATTCTAGAGGGGAAATCAGGAAAGGGGATAAAATTTGAAATAGGTAAAGAAAGTATCGAATAAAAAAGTTTCATATATATATGAAGAGGTTTGAGACTGTCAATATGGCACTCAGTGTTCTCTAGGACAGGAATCCTGTCAGTTTGGATGCAGCTCAGTGTTCCTAGAATGTGTGACCTAACACAACTTCTTACCCTCTACTTCCCTTCCAATAATCAAATCATCTTTATTTTTACTCATCTAACACATATGCTAAAGACATCCTCAAAGTTCACCAAATTATAGTGAAGATGATTAAATTAGAATGTCATTCTAATGAATTAGATTCTGGCTCCTTTAATCTAGAGAAAAGAACACTGGTACAGTGAGCTATCGAAGGAATGAGATTTCATGTCTTAAAAATATTACAGAGACAATGTGTCTCAATATATCTATATTTGGGTCTAAAGATAACCCTATGTGATTAAGAGCAATTACTTTTTTTGCTGACATTTTGTTCCCAGCACCTATATCAGTAAAGTCTTAAACCTTGTATTTCTATATGGGTCAGGGCTCTGCCGCTCCATTCAGGGTACTGTGGACAGAAAACATATGGGACATAAATAAAAATATAAACATATAAGGAGGTAAATACACATTAAATAAATAAATAAATAAA
Organism: Rattus norvegicus; assembly: GCF_021556685.1. NCBI lineage: Eukaryota > Metazoa > Chordata > Mammalia > Rodentia > Muridae > Rattus > Rattus norvegicus. The sequence goes on from NC_141554.1 coordinate 62,217,593, forward strand.
TAAATAGGCATTTTCTGTTCTGTGTGTTTGTTCATCTATACTGTGAGTTGGGAACACTTTCAATTACCACCTATGCTGGAGATTCTTCATGATTGGTGCATGATTCCAAACTGCCAAGAATCATTTTCTATTATAGGTTTAGTCTTTTACCACTGTGACACATCATACTTGAGGTCAGGCCCTGCTTACTATCTCTACACTGTCTGCTGATCCAATACCCAGCTTAACTAAGAACTACTTTCCACTTAGGATAGGCTTGAGGTTTTCGTAGGGCTCAAATTTCTTGTTTTTCATATGCCTCCTTTTATAAGTATCCCAAGTTCTCACACTGACCTCATGCCCTCCTTTATATTTATCTTTTATGTGTTAGATGTTGGTCTGCCATCTTAGTTAATAGTTGCTCCTGGACTCTAAAAATTAATCATATTGTCATTGTCTTCTTTTCCTTTTCCTTTCTCTTCTTCCTGTTCTTGCTCTCCAGCCTCCTCCTCCTTCTCTTCCTCCTTCTTTTCTGCTTCGCATTCTCCTTCCATGGAAATCATATCTATTTATACAGAGCAAATGCCTGGTAATTGCTTGGAAAATAAAAATGTTTGTGAAATAAAAATGAGTAAGTTAACTTTTTTATGTTATGTTCCTACATTGTTGAATAAATGAAACACATACAGATACATGAAATTAATTTTATTTTATTTTGTATAACGGATAGAACGAGTCATAAAAGTCAAGAATGTATTGTCCATGACAACAGTTTTCTCTGTTTCTTGATGTAAATGATTTAATTGCATTTTTCATATTCTAAGATAATGTCTATACCAGTATCATGTTTTCTTGTTTCATTTCAAATAAATATGGACTGTTTTCAATATTGAAATTCTTAACACTTAAACATCATGAACAATGTTGACTGTGACACATATCAGTCCCACAGTTAGAGAATGTAGCTCTCTCAGCTTTTCTAGAGTAGTGTGAAAACTTTCAAAAATGAATCTAAAGTTACCCATGTAGACTAAGACTAGAAATATGAGGTACATTATTTTCTCTCTAACACTGCCTCAGGCGCCAACTAGTTGGTTGAATATTCTCTTCAAGAGTGATAGAAAGCAGAAATTTTAGACTTCAGTGCAAATTGGAGGAGTTACTGGAATTGCCATTGGGCAGGTCACTGGCCATCAAACCAAGATTCAAAGCTACAAATTTGCCCTGCATTCTTTCTTGTTTGTCTCTCAAAGTCTCTTGATACAATGATGGGAAGGCAGTGGGAACAGTGTTATGAACCTTAGCCAGAAACTCAAGGACTCTCATTTTGCTGGTTTCACTTTGAGCCTGGGGACCCCACAAGAATTGGTGACAGGGAGAACCTTTGATGGGTACCTGACAATACTCCAGATACCCTTCTCTCACGAAACCTTAGTGATGAGCTTCTTGACATTTCCATAGATGCGGTGATTGACTCCAGAATATAGCCCCATAACACTAAGCACTTCCCAGATATAGTCCTCATTAGCACAGTTGCCATTCATAAAGATCAGACACAGCAGGATCATCAAGATGCCACTCCTGGGCTGGATTGTCTCCCCATTCAGTATTTCATCACCATTAGGCCTGATTATGCTGACAAGAGCATATCTTTGTTTGGTTGCATCAGTTTCTTTAATATCACTGCCAAAGGCCAGCACCATGACTTCAGAGGCTTTCTTAAGAATCTCAGGAAAATCATCCTCTTTTTGTAGAATTACATGCTTTAGTATTTCTTCCTTTGTTATTGGCTGCCTCATGCTATACTTTTGCAGCATGAACTGTACCAGTGAAACTGCTATTTCATCTCTCACAGTTGAAGATGAATTGCTAGTTGGGGACAGCGTCCAGAAAGTACATGACCTCTCATCATCTTGGATCTTGGCATCTTCATCAGATTTTATGCACAGAGCACTTACAGAAGCAGTGGTGTGCTGTTGAGAATTCTTACATTTGACAAGTGATTCAGCAACAGAAGAGCACTGAATATCAGCTCTACAAATGAGAGGGAAGAAAGGAGTTTTCTCTTTCTCTTCTGCTGAAATGGCCTGACCATCCTCCATAGAGTAGTCACCACTTCGGACCCAGAGCTTACTACTATGGCCATGAGGCATGATGATTCTGGTCACAGAGTGTAGCAAATAAAGCAGGTTATTCAGGCACCTAAGGATGGAACAGTAAGAAAGTATGTGCTTCTGAAGAAAGGTGAGACAAACTTGGTCTTAAAACCAATCTTTCCTGTACAACCTAATGTGAAATCAATGTTTTAAGAATGTATAGCCCTTTACCCAGGCTATCTGCCCCACAGAGAACTCATTAAAGGATATTAGAGAGGGACTATTCCTTAGATTGAGGCCTGGTAGACCTAACTAGGGCACTAGCACATCTAGATACATTAAGTAGGAAATGATCATCTGACTTTGCCCTTCAAATCATCATGCCACATCTAAATTTACATTTCCGAGTATTATGACACCAGAACTTTCCATTCGTAGCTCCTCTGAAGCTGTATCAGTGACCAAACTAAAAATGAGGTAGGGCCGTAGCTAAATACTTTTTCTTGGGGTTCCCAGAGATGCCAATAGAGGCTAAATAACAAACTGTAGTATAATATCCCACCCTCTGAAGCCTCACTCCCCAAAAGCCCCACCCAAGGGCCTCCTAATGACAAAGGTCTGTGTCTTTCTTTTGTTCTGATGTTGACAGTTCCCTCAGCTCTCACTCCATCTTATCCTCTATTTTCATAAACACAAGAAATGGTTTCCTTTGCTGACCTGAGTTCAGCAACATTAGATCAAAGTCTTCATTTACTCCTTAGAACTTCACGGAAGAGGTGAGGCAGAGGGACAGGGAGCAGGGACACGGGGGGGGGGTCAGGCTGGGATCTTCATCTTGATCACTTCAACTAAAAGAAAGCTCTGAGATGTTTCCCAATTGTAAGCCATGGATCAGATTCCAGCACTAGATACAAATGTGGCTGCTACCAGGATCAAAGGAGGAGTGGATATGGATGGGCAGGGAAGTGGAGAGGAACTTGGAGGAGTAGAGGGACGGGAAAGGATAATCATGATGTATTATATGAGAAAAGAATCCATTTTAAACAGAAGAGGGATTTTGTTCTTCTAATGAAATTTTGGTAAGAGGTTGTTTTTTTAATTATAAATAGTTTTTAAATATTTTACAAAAGCCTTTTTAATGCATATGTATGAATGGCCAAATGCCTTTTCTCCTCTAATTTATCAATGTAAAGAAATTCCATCTTGACTTTATTTTATAATATCTTCGCAATTCATTATATACTTATGAATTACTTCACTTAATAATACAAACTGATTTATAACGCATGACTCCACACATAAATGAACTTGGCTTAGGGAATCATTGTTTTTAAAGATTTATTTCATACATTTATCTGTATGAATTTATGTGTATCACATTTACATATTTACCCTCAGAGGCCAGAGGGAATAGGATTCCCTAAAACTGGAGTTATAGGCAGTTTTCAGCCAAATGATATAGATGGTAGAAAACAAATTCAGGGACATCTAAGAATAGTACACTGCTCATAACTACTGAACCATCGCTCTAACTCAGAAGACAAGATTTCTTGAAGAAACATTATTTTGTCTTTGCCTGGAGATCAATATAAGTGTTGATGTGAATTCAATAATTTTTCTTTTAATATAGTATAGAACAGTTTTCATAAGAAAACAATTTGTTTCCTTATATCTACCTTGTGAAACTGGACTACAAGTTTGACTTTTCCTAGAATATTTTAAGGAGAATAGACTGGAGTCTTGCATAGAGTCTCAGATTTGACACCAAAGTACAATCAATCAATTTTTTATGGAGAAGAAGCAGAAAAAAATGTGGAAGGGTGAATGTGATGAACATTGATTGTTAAAAAAAGCTATAAAATTTTCAAAGAATAAGTCAATAAAAGCAATTATGACAAGTAAAGCTTTAGAATTAAAAAATAGATATTTTAAATCATATGAATTATGACAAAAGTAATATCTTGCTTATTTTATGAACTATTTTAATAACTACAAGGTTTCTGTTTTAGAGAGGATGTTTTTTTAAAGAAGATGGTGACTATGCATGATTGTGAGACATTAAATAATATTTTTGAAAGATTATCTACATATTGTGTGAATTTAATCAGGATTAAATAGTGCAATCAATGTTACAAAATTATAATATTGTTTGATGAGGTTTTCAATGTACATAGTGGTAATGTTCAAAACAACCATCTTATAACGTAGGAACATCAAAGAACCTAGTAAAATACTGAAGTCTCTACAATCAAAATGAACGCTTGAAAGATTTATATTGTCAGACTGAGATGAATTGCATATAAATATTATAATTCCTTAGTTACCCATTAAAATTGTATAAAGAACCATTTTTTCATTAATTTTAATATTTACATTAAAGCTATTTTATCTCTGAAGTTCAACTAACTCACCAAAAGTCAGACGAAGAAACAGAAAACAAAAATAACAGAATGAGATAAACAAAAAAAAAAAGCAAAAATTAAACCACATATTAGGGCAAGAGAGGCACATTTACAGTTAACACTGTTCCTACTGCACTCATACTTGTTTGAGTTCATTGCCCACAACCTATGCAACAAGCCATTATTCCCCATAAACACCTGTACCTTAGCTCTGATTAGTGATGGAATAAGATAATTGCTGAGGCTTACTGCTCTCCAGCCTAGATGAAAACCAGAAAACCCATAGTTCAAGGGGGAGACATTTGCTTCAAAGAAAAAGCTGAAAAAACTTCAAGAAGAATAGGCCATGTATTTTTCTGGAATCTGAATTACTGTACAGGTGCGCGCGCACGCACACACACACATGCACACACACAAACACACAAACACACACACATTTCTTCACAGAGACACATAAATATACATCATATAATAAAATAAATTTATCTTTTTGGAAACAACACGAAACTTCGGTAGAGCTGAGTCAGTGCTTCAGACTGTGCACTGCTTTTGCTGGAATGCCTTAGTTCCACACCTTAGTTTCTATATCACAAGTCTCATAACTCCCTATAAGTCTAGCTCCAAAAGACCCGGGGCCTTTCTCTGAAACTCAAGAGAGCATGCACTCAGGAGCACATACATATTCACAGACTGAAACATAGACATAATTATAAAATGAAAATAAATTCTTAAAACCAGAGAGCTATTAATAATAACATTAAACAAATATTTTAAAAATAATCTATACCTGGGTAAATACATGTCTCCACAATATGTTCCCTTCAGTATCTCACTTCAAATTTTATGATAACTAGATAAAGGAATGAAAAATATATTGTATCTATACCATAAATCAAACAAAAGTAATGCAATAGAAAACCCTGTATTTGATTTCCAGCATCAGAGAAAAAAATATATGAAATCAAGGAAAGAACAAATGTAAACTACATAAGATGACATGTGTAGTATGGAAATGCAGATTTAAGTACAAAACATTTTTAATTTTATTTAATCTTTTTTTACAATCCAGATTTTATCCTGCTCATGGCCACCCTCTGACTGTTCCCATACCTCCTCTACCCCCATCTTTAAGAGGATGTCCCTACCCCCACCCATTCCCTGGGGCCTCCAGTCTCTTCACTGTGTCCAGACCCAGCAGTCCTCTGCTCTATATGTGTTGGGGGCTTCATAATAGCTGGTGTATACTGCCTGGTTGGTGGTCCAGTGTCTGAGAGATCTCAGGGATCCACGTTAATTAAGACCCCTTTTCCTCCTAAATGGATCCCCTCTTCCTCAGCTTCTAGCAGCTTTTTCATCATTTAACCACAGGGTTCGGTAGCTTCTGTCCATTGTTTGGGTATAAATATCTGCATCTGACTCTTTCAGCTGCTTGTTAAGTATTTCAGAGGGCAGTCATGTTAGGCCTCTTTTAGTGAGCACATCAGCCTCAGTAATAGTGTCATGTCTTGGGGCCCCTGTTGAGCTGGATCCTTTGTCCCTGAAGTTCTTCCAGAAAGAAACAATTCTGGGTCAGAGTTTTTGACTGTGGGATTGCAAGCCCATCCTCCTCTTGATACCCTGTCTTTCAACTGGAGTTTGGCTCTACAAGTTCTCTCTCCCTACTGTAGAGCATTTTATCTAAGATTCTTCCCTTTGAGTTCTGAGAGTTATTCACCTCCCAGGTCTCTATTACATTCTAGAGGGTTCCCCCACTGCATACTTCCCAAAGTTCCCTATTTCCATTCTTTCTGCTGCCCCTCAGGGCTTCAGTACTGCTCCCCAAAAACCAGATTATGTTCCCCTATTCTCCTCCTTGTCCCTTTTCCCACCCAGGTTCCTCCCTGATCCCCCTTCCTGTGACTGCTTTCCTCTTCCTCCCAAGTGGGATTAAGGTATCCTTACCTGGGTTCTTCTATTTGTTAACTTTTTTTGTGTTCTATGGGTTGTAGCCTGAGTATTCTGGACTTTTTTGGCTAATATTCACTTATTAGAGAGTACATACCATGAATATCCTTTGGGATCTGAGTTATCTCACTCAGCATGATATTTTCTAGTTCAATCCATTTGCCTGCAAAACTCAGGATGTGCTCATTCTTAATGCCTGTGAAGTATTCCATTGTGTAAATGAACCACATTTTCTGTATCCACTCTTCTGTTGTAGAACATCTGAGTTGTTTCCAGCTTCTGGCCATCACAATCAAATCCACGATGAACAATACCCTGTGGCATGGTGGGACATTTTTCGATATATGCCAAAGAGTAGTATACCTGAGTCTTCAGGTACATCTATTTCCAATTTTCTGAGGAATCTCCAAATTGATTTCCAGAATGGTTGAACCAATTTGCTATCCCACAAGAAATGAAGGAGAGTTCCTCTTTCTCAGGATCCTTGAGAACATGTGCTGTCACCTGGGGTTTTGATCTTAGTCATTCTGATTGGTATAAGATGGAATATCAGGGTCGTTTTGATTTGCATTTCTCTGATCACTAAGGACTTTGAGCATTTCTTTTGGGATTTCTCACCCATTTGGGATTTCTCTGTTGTGATTTCTCTGTTTTATTATATACCCTATTTTTTATTGGTTTTTGGTGGTTAGCTTCTTGAGTTCTTTATATATTTTTTGATATTAGCCCTGTATCTGATGTGAGGTTAGTGAAGATTTTTTGCCCAATCTTTAGGTTGCTAATTTGTCCTATTTACTATGTCCTTTGCCTTACAAACACTTTCCAACTTCATGAGGTCCCATTTATCAATTCTTGTCTTTAGAGTGTGAGCCACTGGAGTTCTGTTTAGGAAATTATCCCCTGTGCCAATGAGTTCAAAGCCCTTTCCCAGCGTCTCTTCTGAATTTTTTTTCCAGGGCTGGGGACCGAACCCAGGACCTTGCACTTCCTAGGTAACCGCTCTACCACTGAGCCAAATCCCCAACCCCTCCAGCGTCTCTTCTATTAGTTTGAGTATATCTGGTTTTATGTTGAGGTCCTTGATCTACTTGGACATAAACTTTATGCAGGGTGACAACTATGGATCTATTTTCATTTTTCTCCATGCAGACTGCCAGTTAGACCCAAACCATTTATTGTAGAGGCCATCTTATTCCCATTGTATAATTTGGGCTTCTTTGTCAAAGATCAAGTTGACATAAGTGTATAGTTTTGTTTTGGGTCTTCAATTCTATTGCATTGATCACCGCGTCTATCTCTGTTCCAGCACCATGTAGTTTTTAATCACTAATGCTCTTGTGCTTGCTTATATGTAATATCATATCATCTGCAAGTAGTGATACTTTTCTTTTTCTTTGCCAATTTGTATCCACTCAATCTCTTTTTGTTGTCTTATTTTCTAGTTAGCACTTATAGTTCATTGAATAGATAAAGGGATACTGGGCATCCTTGTATTGTCCCTGATTTTAGTGGAATTGCTTCAAATAGATCTTCATTTAATTTGATATTGGCTGTTGATTTTCTGTGTATTGATTTTATTGTGATTAGGTATGGGCCTTGAGTTCAAATCTTTCCAATACTTATAACCTGAAGAGTTGTTGTATTTTGTGAAGTGTTTTTTCAGCATCTAACAGAACTTAGCAGCGGGAAAGTAGATAAAAAAGAATCATAAAACTGAATAATTATAGTACACTTAACTTACAAAGTAGAAGCTTAATTATCCTTTACTTAGGATTCAAAAACAAATACTGGAGGAAATAAAGAACATTGGGTGAGAACTTGCTTTGTTGATCTTCAGGGGAACAGAGTTTTGTTCACAAAACCAATGCAGTGGGACCCACGATTGCTTCTATCTTTAGCTCCAGCTACTCCAATACACTCTCCAGGATTCCATGGGTACATATATATCCTACAGACACACATACAAATAATAAAAGATAAAAGGAAAATAAATTACAAATTATACAAACCATAGGAAAACAATAAAAACAACATCATAAAATATAGACAAAAATACAGAATCAGAAGAGTTTAATAATTCCAAAGTGCTTGCCCAGAAAATATCTAAATACATTGTTTGCTGCCAGGAAATATCCACAAAGAACAATCATGAACTATGTCATAAAATATGTCTTAATAAGTGAAATCCTTAAAACCATGGAATTATTCTTACTGATTCTAATGGACTTTTGCTAAACATGAAGGTGAGAAACAAAGTAAGAAAATTTCTAACTATCAATTTAAAAACTTATGAAATTGAGAGGTGTAGTAGTATCTAGTGTAAAGGAAGAAATGTGAGGGAAGAAATATGGGGTATAACACATCATATGCATTTATGAAATTCTCAAACAATATAAAACAAGAAATTTGTTTAAAACCATAATAATAGACCATAAGAAATTTAAAGAGGATTTTGATTAAAAGTGAACATCTCCCTCTTACTCATAGCAGATAATATATGTGTGATATGCATATATATATACAATAAAGTATTGAATAAATTGAAATAAAAATATTTTATTCTTTAAATTCAAGTAAAGAAATTGTTTTATGAGACTACACAACATTAAATGTTCAAACTAATAAAAAATGTATTATTTTCCAAATGATGTTTACCTCTCTCTCAGGAAAATATAAAATAGGCATATTGAAGGAAATGTATAATAACAAAATTAGAAAACAATAATGTTGACAATAGAAAAATATGAAACAAACTTCAAATTTTTCAAAACATAACAAAATTGAAAAAAATTTTCATGACTGAAAAGGAAACAGACAGTGCAAAAATCGTCACTAGCAAAAAAAATATCTGTCAAAGACTGAAGTAATATTAAAATACTTAGAACTAAATACTATGAACAATGCTTTCTACATATATTTGATAAACCACCAAAAAGTATAAAGACCATCAAATGTTATAATTCATCGAAGTTAAAACATGTAACTACATGTTCATATCTACAAAACTGAGAACAAATTCTTATAAGCCTGATATTTACTGCCAAAATATATTAGTACTTAAAGAAGTCAGTAGACATATTCAATGTAATCTCTTCCAGAAAAAAAAAAGAAAAAGAGGGAACATTTTCCAACATAATCATATGTTCAGTATTAGTCTTAGACAAAAAGGGACAAGCAACACAATAAAACAATATAAAAATTAAAAAAAACAACAAAAAACATGGAAAATTACACCTTAACAAAAATATTCAGAAGATTACTATGTAACCAAATCTGTAAGACATGAAGTCAATCTAGGAAAAGTATGGCTTATTCTCTCAGATTCAGGGCTTGTCAAATATTCAAAATAAACCAATAAATCATATTTGTAGAAAAAGGGAAAACCACATGATCACATAGAATACTGCAGAAAAACAGTTAATCAATTACAGTGCTTGATAACCATTAAATTGTTATTATTAACCATTAAAGATTATATCTATGAAAATTGAATGAATATCTTCCCTTTAAAATTGAAAACATGCTTGGTAAGTCATCTCACTTCAGGCTAACGTAATACTGGATGTACTAGCTATCATATGAAAGAAAGAAAAGCCATACAAATTATAAGTAGTTTAAATAGTAGAGGTCAATTTTCGTTGATGCTAGCACCACCAAAACCAAAACCTCAGAGATTCAGGCAGAAGAATTACTCCAAGTTTGCAGCTAGTGGGGACATATAATAAGAACTTTCATTTCAAAAGGATGAGAAGCAGCCTCAGGAAAAAGAGGGGGAAATATAAAGAAAATTAAAAAAAAAAAAATATATATATATATATATATATATATATATATATATATATATATATGGATAAGGGAGTGGAGGGACTCAACATCAGCCAATAGCTAATAAGCTATTGGCAGCCCACCTCTTCTAGATTGGGAGAGAGAGAAAAAGAGAAAGACAAAAGTAGTGATATAGAAAGAGTTAGTTTTATGTAAGGAAAACTGTGCCCCTTAGCAAGTTGATCTTGCTCCAGTGAATGGCCATACATCTCAAAGTGTATAGGCAGCACTAATTAGGCCTTTTAAAAACCTTTCCTGACTTTGTATGGGTAATATATTGGTTTGAATAAGAATGGTCCCCCTAAACTTATCTTTGAATACTTAGGTGGTGACATTGGGAGGTGTGGCCTTGTTGGAGGAAATGTGTCACTGAGTATGGGTTTTAGGGTTTCAGATATTCAAGCCAAGTCTAGTGTCACTCTCTTCTCCTGCTGCCTGCTGATCCAGCTATAGAACTTCTAGCTTCCTCTCCACCACCATGTCTGCCTGTGCACAGCCATGTTTCTGCTCCTGATGATAATGATATCTCTGATTACTAAGCCAGCCCTGATTAAAAGTTTTATTTTCTAGGAGTCGCTGTGTTTATGGTGTCTCTTCATAGCAGTACATCCTCTAAGACAGATAGAGAATGGAATGTGTGAGAACGACCAATGGATTTCTAAATGATGTAAAGACTGCTTCAGTAGATGCCTTTTATCAGGACCAAAACCCTATTACTAGACAGTTCATAGCACCTAGGACAAACCTACTATTATTTTGCAAAATGGATAAAGTATTTAAATGACTCTTAATGGTATAGACTATATCCATTGAACATGAATTTCTTAACTCTGACTCTCAAAGATTCTTTCAGTAGTACATGGTGATTAACACAAAGTCCTACAACTGTTAAATATATAGCAAATAGGAAGCTGTGGAGTGCTCAGCCTCAAATGGCACATCTATATCACAGTCTACCTATCAAGACTCAAGGATAATAGGAATATTATGGCTCAGGATAATTGGGAAGATGATAGAGAAAGAGTATAAATGTCAAGGATTGATTACATCAAGGAAACAGTGATTCTGAACATAATAAGGCTGTTGTATACCTGAACTCTCATTGATTATGACAATATGCACAAGACCTGTAAAACTCAAGTCAAAATATAATCCTAGATTGAACAGGGAAGGTGACCACAAATTCCTACCTCTAGCTGAGAGGCTATTGACATTTGATATCTACTGGGGAATTAGAGTCAGTTTTCATTAAGATTGTGACCAGTGGTATGTTGAACATACTCCAGGAGGACAGGCCTCATGCACTGAAATGGTCAGCCAACACAAGAAAATAAGCTGAGGTTAAACATAAAAATGAGAGAGAGAGAGAGAGAGAAAGAGAGAGAGAGAGAGGGGGGGGGGAGGGAGAGGGAGAGGGAGAGAGAGAGAGAGAGAATATGAAGTTTAAAGGGTAGGGTACATAGTGATATAGTTGGCAATACATTTGGACTGGGTTGAAGGAAGAAGGGGTGAATATGATTACAACACATTTATTACATTTTCAAAGAATTAATAAAATATAATTTCAACATATGTCATTTGCAATAAAATTAATTTTAAACTTTGAGCTAAAGTTAATTTTGCAACCTTATAGCATATCCAAATGAAAATTACCATTTGCAGCCACTTAAAAATTAAATACTTAGGTTTAATTTGAAAAAAAATGTGCTGGTCCAGTAACTCAGATTTATAAAGTGCTAATGGATAAGATAAAAGATCTAGAGCAAAATATTAAAGCTGTGTTTGAAAGAATCACCAAGGTAACATTTTGCTCAGAATTATATATATGCAAAGCTACCTTCATAATTTCAGCAGCATAGATACTAGAGAGATGCATAACGATGGAGAAAACAAGCCAGTGAGAACAGCTAAAAATACTTTGGAAAGGAATAAATGGAAGGAATTGTATTACCTGAGATTATAAACCAGCATTAATCATGTCAACATGTAACTGATAGGTGTAAAATATGTAAACAACCAAAGAAGAACTAAAAATAGACTATATAGTCAACAGACTTTTGGCAATGTACTCAAAGCAACTGAGTAGATAAAAATGTAGCTTTCTAACATTTGGCGTTAAAATAATATGACATCCTTAGGATTTTTTTGAAGTTAGCCTTGCCCTCAATGTATCTTATAATAGGTATTTCAGATAGATTCAGTTCTAAATATAAAATATAAAAGCATAAATGCTTTAGAAAAACTTAAAGAGAATGGCTGGAGGTATAGTTCAGTGGTGGAACCCTTGCCTAGCATGCAAGAGGCCCTAGGTTCAATTCCCACTATGAATATAAAAAGGCTATCACACAGATCTTGGTACTCACCTTGAGATTAGTAAAGAATTTTAAATCCTGAACCCAAAATTATGAACCATAAAAGGAATTATGGATAAATTTAACTTCCTTAAAGCTAATAATGCTTGACTGTCAAAGACATAGGAAAATAAAAGGATTTTGAATTCTGGGACAGATTATCTGCATATCAAATAACCATCAAAGGATTTTTAATTTGAAAATTTTCCTAAACTCAATACCAAGCCAAAAGGAGTAAATTTTTATGAAGGAAATTATGTATAATCTGAACATACCCATTTCACTAAAAAGGATATATGCATGGGCAAATAAAAACAAGTTCAACATCATTATACTGCATGTAAATAAAAATTAGCTTAAATATAATATTCCCTATTATCTCTGCAAAGCAACCTGGAATAATTTTTATCAAGTTACATATATATTTGATCATATTTTCTAGTAAGAATCTTTTAAGAGTTTACCCTCCAAAATGTAAACCTTTTTTTGCAATAAACACAAACTAGAAAAATCACAAATATACTTTGATAAATGGCTAAATAAATCATGGTATATACATAAAATGAACTCATAACACAAAAAATAATGATAACTATAAACAAGAAATTGAACCTGATCTAAGTATTTTTGAGTGCAAAATAACAATCTCTAAATGTTACTTTTATTTTCATTTACATGAAGTTATTAAAATTAGGATACAGAAAATGAAGAAAACTCAGTGGCTTCCAGGGACAGTTAAGTGGAAGTATAATTACAAGAAGTATATAACTAGGCCATTTGAAGTGTTATTGGAGAAAGCTGTACACTAATTTTAACTTTGGTTATAAAAATCTATAGGTTTTATTTCAATAGTAGTAAAATACCCAAATTTACCCCATAAAAAAACAAAAACAAGAGACTGCATATTAAAACTGAACATATTAGATTGTAGTTTTATAAATTAATTTTTAAAATGTTTTAACTGAGGTAGTATTACATCACTTTCCCTCTCCATTTTTCCCCATCCCATCCCAATTGTTTTGCTCAAATTCTTCCCATTTCTTCCTGTTTTAAATTAAGTTTCTTTTTTCTTTGTTATTGTTACATACATGTATGTATTTATAAATGCACCCTAATGAGTTTATTTAGTGTTGTTTGTATGGTTTTTTTCTTTCTTCTTTTTCTTTTCTTTCTTTTTTTTTAACCATTCAGTATTAGATAAGCAAGTAAAATGCCATTCCTATGTAAGAATAGTTCTGCCTCTCACAGCAGATGTTAACTGCCTGTGGTTCTTCATTTAGGGGAGGGGCTCCAGGATAATTTTCCCTATGTTGGCATATCAATTGATGTTGTCACAGTTCAGGTCTTGTTTGCTTAGACTAACATATTATTGAGATTTCATTGGTGTCACTTCCCTATCATATATAAAAGACAGAATTTTGCAGTACATTTCCTAGTCCTTTTGGTTTCTGGAGTTTTCTATGAAAAATATCTATTCTGATTCAAAAAGAAGTTTCTCTAATGGTAGGTAAGAACTAATCTTATCGTATACCCTTACTTTTAGTTTTAGTTTGGGGGTATGTTTATTAGTGCAATCACTAGTAGAACCAGTAAAGAGCATTGGACACCCTGAAGCTGCAATTAAAGGACCTACTGAATTGGACTCTTAGAACCAAACTCTGTGGGAGCAGTATTTATCCTTTTTTAAAATGTGGTATGTTATTTATTTACATTTCAAATGTTATCCCCTTTCCCTGTTTCCCCTCCGGAAATCCCCTATCTCATCCTCTCTCCCCTGCTTCAATAAGGGTGCCCCCACCCACCTACCCATTCCCTCCCACTTTCCCACCCTCCCATTCCTCTACACTGGGGCATGGAGCCTGAGCAGGACCAAAGGCCTCTTCTCTCATTGAGATCTGACAAAGCCATCTTCAGCTACATATGTGGCTGGAACTATGAGTCCCTCCATGTGTACTCTCTCGGGGGTCTGGTTGGTTGATATTATTGTTCTTCCTATGGGGTTGCAAACCCCTTCAGCTTTTTTAGTCCTTTTCAAACTCTTCCATTGGGAACACCATGGGAGGTCCAATAGTTGGATTCCAGCTTCTGTATTTGTCAGTCTCTGGCAGAGCCTCTTAGGAAACAGAGACATCAGGCTTCTGTCAGCAAGTACTTTTTGGCATTAGCTGTAGTGTCTGGGTTTGGTTTCTGTATATGGGATGGATCCTCAGGTGAGTAAGCCATCTCCCAAGCCCTTAAGCTAATATCTTTAGAAGTTGGGCCAAAAATCCCTAGGAACACCCTTTTACCATTTGTAATTTCTATGAATCTACATTGATTTCAAACTATAAAGAGTTAAAAGGCTTCATATTCTAGTTCCAATATCTAAAAACCATAAAAGTCATCACTTCTATATTTTCATGAAATATTAGTAAAATTGAAAGTCAATTCTATTTTTGAGACTGAGTAAAGGACTTGGGTTAACAAGGTCACAGGGCCAACTGCTACTCTGAAGTCAGGAGAATCAGGCACAATCAGAAAGATACAATGATTTGCTTCCCTGGAGCAGAAACTGCTGGAAACCATGGAGGCAGAACCAATTACTTTACTAGTAATGTTGACAAATTACTGTAGGATGAATGCAGACCAGTCTAAAATTGCAAAACTCCTGAGAGTGGCAATCATAGAGGGGACCTCAGACGTTTGCAGGTTTTTGGTCTAGGAATGTCACCAGATTCTTATGATGGGTATCTGAAATAAGTCCCCTCATGTCTCTGCCAAGAGGAAGGAGACTATTCTTTCTTGATTTCTCTAATTAACAGGCTTACTCTCCAGGGTAACATAGAAACTTTATGTTACCAAGGAGAATTACTTGGAATTACCAGTCAACTCCAGTGATTTTTATGTTTTTTGTCTCCATTAAGAAAAAATAAATAACATCATCAACATAATATAGGGCTCTAAATCTACTGATTGGCAATGATGCAAGCACATGAGTAAACAAAGGACTGAGTTAGGTATTAGGATGATAATGTTGTGGTTGTAACATTACCTGGAAACAGATCCACTAAAACACTAATAGCTAATTGGGAAAACGTCTAGAGCCCTTTATCCAAGCTCATATCATACCATCATAGCCAAAGCCCCTATTATAAATCTGGACTTACAGCTAATAGTTCCGAAAACCAAAGATGCTCTCAAAACCAATACAAGGAGATCTAAAAGCAAAGAGAGGAGACAAAATCTAAGATACCAACAGAATTTAAAGGCTTTTTACACTTAATGCTGCCACAAACATTAAACACAGGCTGACTCCTAGCAGTGTTAATGTCAAGCCTTGTGATAACAGAACATTTCCCTTAGTACATAACACTAATACACATATGGATTTCACTGAATTTTTAAGAAGAATATACCCTAAGAAAGAAAAATCTAAAAGCATAAAGCAATGTTCAGAATTAGAGCCCAGGCTCAGGCTGCTTTTAAAACAAAAAAGGTAACATTGATATAATCAGTTTTTCCTCTTTTTTTTTTTTGACTGTGTTAGTTAATGTTGAATCCTGTTTTACCCTCTAGCATAAGGGAGGATGAGAAAGGATTGAAAATTCACAAAGTGTCTCAACTATGGAGTGAATTCAAGATAAGCCTAAAGAATTGTGAGGTCTGATATCAAAAGAAAAGTAAAAGGAGAGCTAGGAATATAATTCTGTCAATGACCGAGAGCTTGCCTAACATGCCTGAGTCCTTAAGTTCAATCCTCAGTATACATTCTTATGAAAAAGAAATAAGACAAGGAAGATAGTTCAGCTGCTCTAGGCATTTAACCACTAGAATCTATATGACACCCATACAGCCATAGTGACACATGGCATTCATATGATGGGTAGACAGACAGATGGACAGACAGACAGATAAGATAGATAGATGTAATGGAAATATAAATGCAATTTAAAATTTAAGGAAACATAGCCCACAAATTTAGAGACTATTTGCAAATTGTGTGTCTGATAATGAGTAGTAACTGCTAGTAGGTTCAATCAGGGCACACAAAGTTCTGTCTCCTAACCTATATTTGTGAATGTGACATCTAGGGAATGTACCTTGGAAGATAAACTTAATGACAGCTCTTTAAGCAGGGGTACCTTGAGTTACAGTAGGCTCTAAACTCCTGTGAAAAAGCCAGACAAGAGACAGAAGTGAGTTAGGTAAAGGTGGAGACAGACGGTGTTATGGTTTATAAGCCAAAAATATCATTAATTGCTGGGTAACTATTGGGAAATAGGAGAAAAATATGGGATAGCTGTTGTTCTGAAGCCTATGAAATGAAGTGAGCCTTGTAAGTCCCTGATTTCACATTTGACCTCCATATATGTGAGAAAACTGATTTCTTTAGCTGTAAACTACCCAGTATGTTATAGTTGCTCTGGTAAACAAACCTACAAGTCTATTTTTAAAATGAACAAAATTGTATGAACAAATATCTCAGAAAAGAAGAAATATGATGGGGAGTTAACATATGAATAGATGTGCAACATAATTTGACATTAGAAAAATCCGTTATAACAACTATTTTTCAGCCTACTCCAAATAGAAAACACTAAAAACAATTCCTGGTGAATATGAAACTGACTACTGAGAAAAAAAGATTTAGAATTCTGATATGGTGGTAGTACCTATAGATTCAGCTTCCTGGAAGGTGACACCAGAGAATTTGGAGCTCTGGTCAGCTGGAGTACAGAGGAAACTGTTACAAGCCCCACAATATCACTAAAACAGAGACAAATGATTGAACAAAAGAAAGGAAAAAAAGGAAGGGCTATGAGAAAATGAGGGAAATTTAAATGAGGTGAGCATTTCAGAAGATTGTGGTATTTTGATACATGTTTATTAGTTTATTACAATGTTTTAGATTAATGGACTGACAATAAGATAAAGTGAATACTAAGAGAAAAAAAAACAAGAGTGATGAACAGTGAGATACCTAAGCAGATAAAGTTGCTTGCTGCCAAGCTTGAGCAGCTAATTTTCACCCCCTGGTTGAACCTACATGGTAGAAGAGAAGCAACTATCAATTTTTTTTTTCTCTGGCCTCAATACCCGTGCCTCAATGCAAGTGCACACAGGCATACACACAATAATTAATGAATGAAAAACGAGAAATTAAACGTGTAAAGAAGATGAAAAAGTTAACTTCAAGTATTAGTGCTGGATATTTTCTATAAATACAAAACTATTTTAATTTTGTCCATTTTCAAATAAAGAACATTTATTGATATACAACATTATTTTTACCAAAATGATTTTTATTGCCTGAGTTTACCAGCTCCTCTACTTCTAAGAATTAGTTGAGACCACAGATCTCTGCCATTGTGGCTGGCTAAATAAAAGTTCATCAATAAAGCTTTTGATTTTTTTTTGTTTTCTTTTGTTTGTTTTGTTGTTGTTGTTGTTGTTGTTGTTGTTGTTGCTGTTGTTGTTGTTGTCTGTTTGTTTTAATTTGAAACCTGCAAGGGTCATGGCAAGTTTCTGTAAGAATTTGGTTCTGACATGCAAAGTTGCTTCCTCTATCACTCAGAGTCCTGACTTTGTTGAGTCAGAACAACTATTAATGGGAAGGCATCATGTGGATTCAGAATTTACTAGATCTAGTGATTCGAATCTAAGAGTACCAGAACTGATGTTAGCAGAGTGAATCTGGGCAATATCCTCTAATCCTGGGAGATGGGGCCAATAAATTTCACCCCACAGCCTTTACCTTACATCTCAGTCATAGAAGAGTTCTATCTGCTCAACTGAAACTTCCTCATAGAGTAAACCTTTTGCTACGCTGAATCAGAAGCACCAAAACATAGCTTTTTGGAACCTGCTATGAAATTTGATTAGGATCCCCCAGGGTAGAAAAAACAGGGTTGGGGCTCTGTTCTGCCCACACTCTTTTGGAGAAGGAATTACTGACAATTCTGTTTCTAAATTTGATACCTGGTTCATCTCCTCCTAAGACCACTGTCTTAATCGAACGCTATTATTTATCTCCCCTCATACTGTCAAATCGCATCTCAGTGGGTATAAAAATGAGCTGGAGGGATGACTGTGTCTAAAAGCTATACCTGGTGATCTAACAGAAAAGCATTCTGTTCTGGTGAGAGTGATATTGTCACTTCCTCGGGTTCCTCATTTGGACTTTTCTTTGTTGTTCAAGACAAAGATTTTTTTACTTATCTTGGTCCAGCCTGGGATCTTCATTTTCATTCCAGGTTCGTCTTGAAATTGTATAATCACTAGGTGGTGGGATTATAGGTGTGTGTCACCATGCGGCTTCATCTCTTTAGTTTTGTGAGGGCCTATGATTCTTCTCTTTGCTGACTTGTAGCTGAAACTGGTCCAATATCATGTCCTCTGGGTAAAAATTAATTAAAATTTACAGCAGATCCTTCAAAAATGTTGGAAATATCTGATACCTGTTTAACTTGTTTAAGTGAACCAAGTCTGTACACTTTCATACGCAGTTTATGTATCAAAAAAAAATCCCAATTGTTTTAACAGCAAATGGCCTTACCTGTTTAAATTCTCTGCCCATCAAGAAAAAATGATCAGAAGTAATTCCTTACACCAATATTATTTAATATTTCCATAAATCTCAAAACAGAAATATAGGATCAAGACTTAAAACAAGCTAACAAACAAAAAAGTCAATAGTAAAACTTATTTGTAGTTGGTGGGGAAGATAGCCCTCTAATTGTCCCTCCAATTTGCCACTGCTTATATCTATAAGCTATTTCCTAATACACTGCATTTGTTTTCATTGCCATTAATCACTGTATTCCAAACAAATAAAAAACATTCCTTTCAATGTTTTAAAAGTACCATACAACAACAGCATTATTTTACAACAAGCATCAAGGAAATTGACAGTTCCTGTCTCCTAGTAAGTATATACAACCCACTGAAGCACTGAAGAGATCAAATTTTCTGAAATTTCTTTACAAAAAATATTTAATAAAGTAACATCATGGAGTGACACACGGAAATAAAATACACTTCGGCTGCTTGTGACTAGTGGGGGGGAGTTTAAGATAAAATTTTGGTATATTAGATATACATGTTCATGGTTCATTCATACGATATTTTGACCACACAAATCACCCTAATAAATTCAGAATACAAAGTAAGAGTAGACTAAATTAAATTAAATTATTTGACCATTTTTCTTTAGGGGTGATTATGGTTGTTCACTATTTAGTCCTGGCTGACTCAAACTCTTTGGGATCATGTTGCCTCTGCCTCCCAAGTGCTGAGATTAGAGAATGAGCCTCCACACCCAGCTTATTTGTCTTAAATTTGCTAGGACCCTGTAAAATCTCACACCTCTCTTCTCTGATATATTCTAATCACTTAGTGTTATCTACCTTTGTCTCTCCAGACTTATTTTAGACTTTGAATTCTCTCATGGACTCTGGAAGCTGCTCTAACTCCAGTGATGTTCCTTACTTACTGAAGGTTTATTCTTTAGAGTATTTTGGTACTGAAATAATATGTAAGCTCCCTGTTTCTCAAATAAAAAAATGAAGTCTTACTCACATTTTAGAATTGCAAAGCATGCCACAAAGATATTCTGGTATTTATAAATTAATGTACAGATGTTGCTTTGTATAAATGATGTCATAGTAAATGCATGATTGAAAGCTTTAAAATATATTAAAATAAAATTAATTCTTAAAAATTTATTTTATGTGTATGAGATTTATTTGAATGTATGTAGGACCTTCACATGCATGCTTTGTGATCATATGAGTAAGAAAAAAGTGTCAGATTCTCTGGAACTAAAGTTATAGATGGTTGTGAGCTGCCATACTGATGCTTAGAATTAAATCTTGGTCAGCTGTAAGAATGGCAAGTGCTCTGAACTGTTGAGCCAACTCTCCAACCCCAGTTTCAAAATTTTTTGAATGCCATAATTAGTAAACAAAGAAATGTAAAGGGAAATAATAGTGAGAATCATTTCATCCAAAATACTGAACAAATTCAAAACTGATCAAATAAAATTCTGGTCAGTTGAAGATGATCATACACATTATGTGACTACAAATTGATACACCATTAGCCTAGACGTGCTCCTGTAAGCCTATGATCTCAGAGACTTGAGACATTGAGGGAGGAGGATTGCTAGTTCTAGGTCTTCAAAACTTACAGAGTGAGTTAAAGCCCTAACAACTTATAAACAACTTACATTAAACTAAACTTACCTAAACTAAAATTAAAAAATAACAGATAAGAAGATATAGTTCAATGTTAGAGAGCTGGAAACATGAAATCATGTATGCAATATTCAGTATAGAGAAAATAAGAAGATAAAGCATCATTGCACATGTTTCATTATTGATCACAAAGATTATAATCAAAATTAATTCCGATTATGAATTGATATTATTATTCAAAATATACCGGCTTTATTTAACTCAAATTTAAATGTTTCCTATTACAAATTATGTCCAATGAATATTCCAACTCTATTCATTATAAAAATAAAAACAACTTATGTTTACATCAGAAAGATATAATTGCTAGTTAAAGCAATTTCTAAACTTATGGGATATACACAGTTTAGAATGCTATAGAAAGTATAAGGTGAATGAATCCACACTTACACACATGCGCACACACACACACGCACGCACACACACACACACACACACACACACACATGCACACACACACTGTCCTGCCTTAGCTTTATTAAGGTAAAAGGGGAAGAAATGAAAAATATATCCATTACCCAAGTAGGTCAAAAAATACAGATGTTTTTCCTAGGAAGCAAAAACCCAGCCTATATTTTAAAATAACATGTTCAGTATTTAAATTATCATTGCCCATAAGATAAATTGATTTATAAACTAGGAAGTGGACTCTCATTAGACACTGAATCTGTCAACACACTGAATTGGGATTTTATAGCCTCCAGAATTTTGAAACATAAATTTCTGGTTACTAGAATGATAAGACCAGGAATCTTCCTTACCTTGTGAGGGTACAATTAAAAGATTGTAAAGTGGAAAGAAATGTCTCACAATGAACTCAGTCCATCTAATCTCAAAATTGTCAACTTGGAAAACTGTCAGAAATATTTATTGCTTAAGAAAGGTGTATAGCAATTTGTCAATAAACCACTGAACTAAGTTACTCATCAAGTCATTTTTTCATAATGGCAGTACTAAGATTTTAAATTCATATAAGCAAAGATTCTTGTCCATTTTTACATTTCAGGTACTAACAAAAGCTTTCTAAATGTTAATACTCAGTTTTGATTTAGAAACATATAAGACTCTAAGAAGGAAGCCTAAAATTTTGTGAATTAATTTCGTCTTAATTCTTGAATAAAGTAAGTATAGCCATATATTATAGACTGAACAGTTAGGACTTTTGTTTACACTTCTTGATAATTATAGTGCTGCATTCTCTCACATTTCAGAAAACTACTTTCTTATTATGCTATTTTTATAAATCATTAAAATATGTTATAAAATATGTTCTAATTTATTTTGCAGAATAATGAAATATAGTTAAATGCTATTGACAGAAAATAATGTACAATGCCATTAATAAACTTAAGTTCATAGGGTTTTTAAGCTGAAAGGGGGAATACTTCTGAAACTCATGGAAGAACAAAGAACACAATAGAAATATAACATTACAAATGTGTTGTCTCTAGATCTTTCTTGATCTTCAACTACTTAGAATGTAGGTGTCTCAAAATGATAAATGATTTGGACATTACTAAGTTGGTGTGGGGGAGCAATAAGACACAGCTCTTGGAATGTACATTGATTATAGCTGTGAATGAACTGTGGTTTGGCATTTCTCTTCCTCATCTCCATACCATTGTGGAAAGCCACTGAGAAAAATAATATACATTTTAGCTAAAATTTCAAAGCATTTCATCTAACTGGTTTAATCTTGGGCTTGGTGATGCCCACAGTAATGTTCTGGAAATCTTCTGTTTAAGGAAAACAAACAAACAAACAAATAACAACCAAACCAAAATCAAACAAGAAAAACTCCCTCAGTTTCCTTCCTTCTTTGAGATTTAAGACATATTCCCACAGACTTACTTGAACTTTCTTAAAGGTGACAGAAGCATCAGCCTCTGTGGAATTGACAGTAATATTATGGGAAGAATTCTGTTAGAATGCCTGGAGAGGCCTTTTATGGGTTCCAAGATAGAACGTCTTTACTTCTCTTACTCCTCTCTTTGTTCCTCGCTTCTCTGCTCTCTTCCACTCTGTCCATGTCTTCCCCCCAAACGCCTTCTCTCCACGTACTCATGGTGGGCCTTTCCTCTCTTCTACTCTTCTCTCATTAAAACTCTTCACCTGGAAAAAAAGGAACCTCTTAGCTTGATTACATGAGTTAGTCTTAAACCAAGGCCTTCATTGTACTAGTCTGGAAATGTAGGTTAAGTACAGGACTTTCTGACTTGTGTAGCTTTGCAGAGTTGAAAGTACAGATATATAAAGTGCAACAGAAGTGGAAACTGTATTTTTTTTTATTTTGGTTTTCCACAGGTCCTTTTGTTTGTATATTTTATTTTAAGAAATCATAGTAGCACATCGATTGTTCAGTGATGAGCAGAGCTGCCTTCCAAGAAAGCAGACAATACTCATCCTTACATCTATTTCCTTTTTCTTTAGTAGTAGGATTTGATCTAAGAGCCTTTGACATGCTAAGCAAGTGTTTACAACTAAACTTTCACCCCTATAAAGCTAAGCAACTCAGAAAGCCCTATAATTAAACTTCTACAATTTGAGACTGGTAGAAGGAAGATGCTCTTTGTTTAAGACTAATTAATGTAATCAAATGGAGAGGTTCTAACCTGGACCCAATAAAAGGTCTCTACCAGCATTCAAAGGAAATTCTTCCCTCTACACATGAGTTATAGCATCAAATTTTTACATTATTTTCCTTTAGTTTTGTCTTTGAAGCAAAGTCGAACTATCCTTCAACTTCCTGCTTAATTTGTCTTCAAATGTTTAATTTGCTAGCCTCAACCTTCAGAATCCCTGACACTACATGTAGGTATTGAAATGTCCTGTTCACCTTTAAGCAACCCAAACACAGTGGGTGCTGGTCTTGGTAAATGGAAAGGTAAAATAAAACAATTAAAACATAAAGAATGGAAAGAGATCTATTACATAGCAGAAAACAAGGGGAAGGGAATAATTTCCCAGGCAATGCTCTCCTGGAACAAGAGATGAATTTATTAGCAAGGTCCATGGCTATTCATATGGAGTGGGCCAATTTTTAAGCCTGCTCATTTTAGGAGTACATTTCTAAGCATTCTCAATTTGTACCATAGCGTTATAAGAGAAAATAAAACATGGAAATTATTAAAATGTAATAACATAGGAATGTATTTCTGAGGGTGCCTACTTTGTTTAGTTGTTAACATATCTGTTAATAATTTTGATTCTATTTTCTACAGCAATAATTCCAGCACACATGTCAATGACCTTCCATTTGTTAGGCTTCACAAGAGAAATTAAGAGATAATCCTTATTCAGAGCTAGAAAGTCCTACTAAGAGGGGAAGAAATCCATGAAAAGAAAATACTCTTTTGTTGCCTGTGGAAAATTCCCTGGACTCTGAGAAGAGCCTGTGACCTGATCATACCTGGCTTGATGTCAAGCATTTATTTCCCTGAAATGTTAGAAGGAAATTTTTATAGACAATGACTACCAATCATTCTAAAATTCCTAAGCCTGTCAGACTAAACAAAGCAGTTTAAAGTCCCCTACTATCGGATATTAAGACTCAATCACAAGACACTCTCCATTTCTAACTACAGATTTCTTTCTGGGTTTTCCATTAAAAGTTCAATCTTTTAGTTCTGGACAGATCCTTTGGGAAGATGTCCACTGGTCAATACTCTCAAAGTCTCATCGTATCCAACAGCCACTTGAATTTAAAATTGAGTTACACTAAAGAGTTTCCTAATGCTCTAAAGTTTGAAACCCACTTGCTTCAAGATTATACTAGAAATTTTCCACTCAATTACTCTCTCCCCATAGGCTGCGTCTATCTTTTCATTTGTTCTTTTAGTTTTAACCTATCTCTTACTACAGCCCTTATATTTTATCTTAGACTCTGAATTTCAATAAGAATATTGTTCACTATGACATTCCTTGTGCAAACACACAAATTCTAAATAAAATAGATGCTCAATAAATGAGTAATTAATAATCAAGTGGACCAGAGGTTTATTTGATAATAATGTATTTTCCTATTTTGAATAATCTATGCATATCTGAATTCATATCTTCTGATTTACTGAACAGTAGAATGGAAGTAAATAAAGAATGCCAAAGAAGATAGGGGAAGAGATGAGTAAGGATAGCAGCAAAATTTTAACTCTTCTCACTGTTAGAGGAATGCAGAGTCTCTCCACAAAGCTCAAGCTACCCTGGAATTGACTGTATAACTCAGGCAGAACTCATATCTGTGATCCTCCTGTTTCAAACTTCCATGAACTGAAAAATAAAGGTGTATGCTATATTGTCCAACTTTTCTGTTTGTTTCGTGATTCTGTAACAATGAGTTCTTTGACATTTCCAAGCAAATGTCTAATGTATTACTCTATTATCATGTTCCAAATCACAGTTGGAAGGAGTTTTTTCCATGCAAAACAATATAAATTTAATCTTAAATTTCATATACAAAAGAGAATAATTAATTAATTGAGATTCTAAAACTACCCCTAACCTATAAAATATTTGTTTTAAAAATATTAAAATACCAAATAAAATATAAATATTAAACATGTTATAATGTCCTCAACCCCACTTTGACCTTCTGTTGCTTTAAAGACAGGTTTTATTTTTTAAATTTAAAGTGAATAATAAGCCTCAGATTTTACTATGGTAGGTGAAGTTCCTGGGCATGACCCTGGAACACTCACGTACTGTACCAGCGATATAAGTCCCACCTTCAACTCTGTCTCATACTCTTTTTTCTCTCATCAGAATGGGAAAGTAGTAGTAAAAATGTCATGAATTTTTGTCAAAAACTCTAAAACTTTTATCTTCTGGGATTCGGTGTGCGCTTTCAGTCCCACAGAAATTTATATAGTAGAAGATCATTGTAGGTATCCCAGGTATTTTTTAAAACAAATGTTTGGTGATACCCTTCCTAGGATCAAGCAACATCATATATATCCCTTTATATTTGCTCATCGGTGGTATATGAGGATTACACTCAGGATAGTCATCAGTAGGCCAACGCTAATTATATCTCTTTAATCATTCACTCTTGTATCAGGGCTTAGTCTTAGCTTGCTGACATAATATATTTGCCTGTTCGGATTCACTGCCTCCCGGTAGTTGAGGCTTTCTCTAGGATCTTAGGAGAGTGATAAAGTGTTTCCTTTTTAAATTCTGGTTACATTTCTCAACATTTCTGCTTGCATAATAGACTTAATATACATAATTTCTATAAGTAACTAATATACCAACATCACCTCATAGTCATCTATAGGATTACTGAGATATTCTCAGTGGTTTCAAGATTGTGGTGGTTTGAATAAAAATGGCCTGCACAGGCCCATAGGGATTGGCACTATTAGAAGTATGGCCTTGGGCTGGAGAGATGGCTCAGTGGTTAAGAGCACTGTCTGCTCTTCAAGAGGTCCTGAGTTCAAATCCCAGCAGCCACATGGTGGTTCACAACCATCTGTAATGAGATCCGATGTCCTCTTCTTGTGTGTCTGAAGACAGCTACAGTATACGTACATATAATAAATAAATCTTAAAAAAATTGTTTTTAAAGAAGTGTGGCCTTTTGGAGTAGGTGTGGCTTTGTTGGGTTGGTGGTGCCACTGAAGGCAAGTTTCGAAGTTTTGGATGCTAAAGCCCTAACCATGAGTTTGTCTCTTCCTGCTGCCTGCAGATCTACATGGAGAACTCTCAGAAACCTTTACACCATCATGTCAGCCTGTTTGCCACCATGTTTCCCACCATGATGATAATGAACTAAACCTCTGAACTGTAAGCCTGCCATAATTAAATGTTTTTATTTCTAAGAGTAGCTGTGCTCACTCTGTCTCTTCACAGGGATAGAAACCTTAACCAAGACAATTGTCTTGTGTACATACTGTCTTTTCCATCAATGTTTTTGTAAAGCTTTAGTTGATATGGTGTATAAAACAACTATACAACTCATAGAGAGGATCCTTCTTGAATGTTGGAGTTTCTTGTATGTTTTAGAAATTGAACCATGTCAACTACCCTTAAAAAAGCAGAGAAGACAGAGGAGAAACATACAAGTGGAATGGGCACTTTCTAGAACTTCAAGCTCTCTGCCTGTCTGAGAGCATTTTTCATGAGCTTGACATTCATTTATCATACTTTAAGGTATAATAATTTAGTGCTGGTACAGCAGTCAAAGAAATAAATTATCCAGTGATTTGGAGAAAAAAATATTGTGAACATTGCTTTCTCCTTTATTGAGGTAGATAGATGGTTCTCCATTTACTCAAGCAATTTCACTGGTTTTTTTTGAATGGCTTTTCCGCAAGCAAAATTGTGATTCCTATTCAAAAAATTCACAAGAAACTTAACCTCTGACCTGCCTGCCCTCAGTAGTTTTCCAGTGATATAGACAACAGGGTAAAAAAACAAGACAATATCCAAAATAAATGGCCTCTGGCAGAATTTTTTAATTATCAGGGCCACCATTAGTTTTCTGAGGCCAAGCTAGACCTGGAATATCTAGGCTTTGTTGTAGCCCATTGGACTTTGCCCATTGAATGTGTCAATTTTTTGCTCTGTCATGCTATCATCTTAATTTGTAATGTGTTCAAGAATCCCTATAATCTATTACTTTCATGTTATCCCTCATTTCAATGTCCCTTCCACCCTACTAACTTGGAGAAGAATCTGAAAAGAAACTATGTTTTCTTCCTTAGTATTTCCAGAAGGAAGGAAAGAAAGCACTCCAAGAGGCTCTTTATAGCTTGTGGTAATTCCAGTACCCATTCTCTACTCAGGTTCTTAGCTGGCACCTGGTAGGGCCACCAACTTCAACTGACCTAAGATTTTAAGCTGTAATGAGAAAAACCTCATCTCTGAAATTGCAAAAGATAAATGTAAAGATATTACTTCCATAAATCTACCTCACTATCCCCTTGAGTTCACACCATAAGAAAGGCTCCAGTTCTACTTTTTCTACTTTTGAACTCTGTTGCTTGTCCTTCAGAACTCCTATTACGGCCTGAGACCTATTCACCTAAGTTTGGCATTTTGTTCCTTATCTACTTCAGTTCTCATGAGGAGCAATGAGTATAATTAAACAAGTTGTGACTGCTATAAGACTTTCAGGAATCTATAGGGTCTTTTCACTTTGAGATATTTACATTAATTGATGTTATAGCCTAGAAATAAATACTTTGATTATCAAAATGCTTGATTCCATCTAAATACCATCCCACCTAAGCCCTTTCTGGCTTACAGCTTGGGGTGAACTCCACATAAGTCTGTCGTTATTTGGGCATGTAAATGGTTCTCTGCTGTCTCAACATCCTTACCTTTACTTTCATTAGGGCCCGCAATCCTGTAGATTGTGAATTTCCACCTGGTTAAACAATATTCCTTCTTGATTTTTCAAAGAGAGAATCCAGAAAGTGATAAAAGAGACATTGTACAAGCAATCTACTTTAAAGGGTAGAGCAGGCTTCCTCTTATTAGGGTTGTTGCATTAATACTTCACAAAATGTCTTTACATAAACACCTGTCAGGAGTTATGACTCTTCACTGTGCTGATATAACAATGTACCTTTCACTTTCCTAAGAGCCAGAGCTAAATAAAACCCAGGGTATATTCTATCTGGCACTCAAATTATGGGCCTTTCAGATTTGATAGCCAATGCTGTATGTTGTGGTTTGAATAAAATTGGCCTGCATAGTCTCATATATTTGATACTTGGATTAAAATAAAACTGTTTTAGAAAAAAATAGAAGGTGGGGCTTTGAGGAGTAATGTCACTGGAGGAGGGCTTTGAAGTTACAAAAGCCCATACAATTCCCAGCTTCCCAGCGCTCTCTCTCTCTCTCTCTCTCTCTCTCTCTCTCTCTCTCTCTCTCTCTCTCTCTCTCTCCCTCCCTGCCTTCCTCCCTCCCTCCCTCCCTCCCTCCCTCTCTCTGATTGTGTATAAGATGTAAGCTATCAGCTACTGTTCCAACTCCAAACTTTTCTGTCTTCCTGTTGGCATGTTTGAAACTGTAAACCCTAATATAACCTATCTTCTATGAAGTACTTTGTCTCTTCACAGCAACAGTTGAGAGTATCTAAGACAGAAGTTGGTAGCAGGAGTGAGCTATTGCTGTGACAAGTATGGTTTATTACTAGGGTAATGTGGATGATATTGGGAATTAAGACCAGGAAAGCAGTTGAAAGTTTGAAGGAAGAGATAATGGGCCATCCTCTTAGGAGCATAATATTACTGGAAACAGTCTAAATATGCAGGGCCAGTTCAAGAGATTTCAGAGGGAAACAATATTAGTAAGTAGGACACAGTTATGGCATTCTAACAAAGAATGTGGACATTTTTGCCATTGTCATATGAATCTGCCTCAGGCAAAATTGAAATATTTTAGACTAATTTTTCAATAGGGGAGGTTTCAAGACTGTGTTATATGTGTAGTTAGTGATCACCCTCATGCAGACCTTAAATAAAAAGGAATCATGGCAAAAAGAAATAAAAATAAACAACTTGAAGAGATAAATAGTACCAGGAAATTTATTTGTGGAGCCATGTCTTAGACTCAAAGAGACAAAAAGTTTATTAAGGTCTGATGCTAAATGGAAATAAAGAGCAGGCTCCTCTCAGGGCAACACTATACCCAGTGATGCTTCCAAGCTATATAAAGAAAATGCCTAAGAAATCTTCTGCAATGAAAATGAGGGAAAGTTAATTCATTAAAGGAAAGCCACAAATCAAAGTTTAATTAAATGTAATTCAAGAACAAGTCTATATTTCATTCCAAGCAGGTATCCTATCTTGGCAGCATCACCCCACCATGGTTCTGACTTTAGAGTTGTGAGTATACAGGAGTTTCTGGAATCTTTCTCCAGGTTAAGGAAAGTTGATGACCCCAGGCTTGTGGCAGGGAGTCCCTGTATAGAGGCTAAGAGAAGACACTGTGAAGTTGTGAAAGAGAAGCCTCAGTTGTGTTAGAGACCTAAAGAGATTGAAAGTGTGATAGCCATTGATATCTACCAAGGAGAACTATACAGTGGGTATAAGAAGCTCAAGAAAGAGAGAAGTGTTTGTAGTCAGCAAAACTGGAAGGGAAGAACCATCTAAGACCTTGGACATCAGACACCTAACTACAGATTTGAAAGTTTACCCTGCTGGGTTTAAATCTTGCTTAATTCAGTATTTCCTCATCATTTTCATTCCTCCCTTTGAAATAGTAATGTATACTCTCTGCCACTGTGTGTTGGAAGTACATAATTTGTTTTCTGAATTTGATATCACGTAGGATTACAATTAAGACATTGTTTTGAGTCTCAAAAGAGACTTTGAACTTTTTAACAATATTGAGATTGTGAAATATGACATATGGGGTGTTTTTTATAGTAAATGAGTCTTATATTATGATATGGCTACAAGGTTCTGAAGGCCAAGGAGTGTAATATAATGTTTTACTGAAAATGGTCAATTGTTTGAATGCTTAGTCCCCTGTTTGTGGAGGTGTTTGGGAAGGATTTGAAAGTGTGGTTCTGTGGGAAGAGGTGTGTCACTGAGGATAATTTTTGAGGTTTCCTGTTAGCATCCCCACTTCACATTCTGCCTGTGTATCAGATATAAGCTGCATGGCCACAGTACCGTACCCATATGCCTGGATACCTGCTACTATCCTTCTTGCCATAATGCTTGTGGATTGATTTTGTGAAGCTATAAGTAATAATAAAATCTTTTTTTCTATAAGGTGTTTTTGTCACGGCATCTCATCACAGCAATAGAAAAATAACTTAGCATTGGATTTTTATTGGACCTTTCTTATTTATTATGGACTATTGATCTTATACAAGATCATTATCTTCATAACTAGAAGGCACAGATCTCTGACCTGTACTGGTTGGATGTCAAATATGGTTCAGTACTGTCAAATAATCCAAGAATGTCAAAGTATAAAACCTCAGGTAGTCAATATCTATTAATGAAATTCTATTGGCCCCTCTAGCTTCTCCTGTAGTAGTGTCCTCAAACCTTTTAATGGGTCTTTTGCTTAATATTACAGAAACCCTGACACTCTTCCATGGGAGCTTTTTTATCTGTGCTAATCTGATAGTAGTCTAGTTCAGACCAATTCCTTTGCTTCTCTAAAAATTGAGTGGCAGAGATTTAGGAAGCTAATATACATCATCCTCATATGGAGTCTCTCAGAGATGGGATCAGGGGCATGGTGATTTTAAAGATATATAAATAGCCTCTCTTTTATGTGTGCAAAAGTAATTAAATAGATATTCCCTTTGGGTTGGATGTGACCATTGCCATCTTACATAAGAATGACTGTGATGTTCTTCACAAGGTCATCATGAGTTTGAAACTACTAATATTCTCTTGTGGAGGTGGAAAGGAGGGTTATAAATTCCATGAAGCATAAGAAGCTTAAGAACAATCCCTCAGGGGACTCTTCTACTTTCCTTGTTATACCTGAGGCAGACAACACACCATAATGTTGAGGATTCCTTAGTAGTATAGCTTTCAACGAGTTGCTCTGGTGATGTTTTGGATCGATGATACTTCTATACATAACACCAAAAAGTTAAAATGAAGAGGTAGATCTATATACACTTCACAGCATGTTACTGATTTCATTTTAGTCAACAGCATAACAGTATGCACAACAGCATGAGGATATGTTAAGAATTCAATGCATTTCTCTGCTTATCATAAAGAAAAAGTCCCAAAATACAAAATAATAACTGGAAAATATTTTTTTTTAGTTTTTAGTGACTGAGTTTTAGAGGAAGAAAATTATTTACCTATTTTTCTAGAAAATAGGACAACATAAGCCATGTTTGTGTGGGTATGTGTCTTAGGATTTCTATGGTTATGATAATGCATAATTACAAAAACATGAGATGCAAAGGACTTATCTCAGTTTACAACTCTCTTACAACTTCATCCCTGAGGAAATTTAGCACAAGAACTTAAGGCAGAAAACTGGAGGCAGGAACTGAAGCAAAAGACAAGAAAGGATTCTGTTTTCTGGATTGTAACTCATGGTTTGGTTATTATGCTTTCTCATAAAATACGGAGCACCTGCCAACTGTGGGTAACACTGACTGTAGGGAACTGGTCCTTCTCAGAACAACCACCAACAAACAAACAAACAATGAAAAATTTCCAGGCTAATCTGACTTGTCTGCAGTCCAATGTGCTGGAAGCACTTCATCAATTGAGCTTCCTTTTCTCAAATACCTTTAGCTAATATCAATCTGACATAAAACTAGTCAGCATGGTTTGTGGTGTGGTATGGGAAGAGGTGTGTGTTTGTGTGTGTGTGTGTGTGTGTGTGTGTGTGTGTGTGTGTGTGTGTACACATACACACACAATGTATACAATGCAACTGGAGATTAGAGAACACCTTCAGATATATTTCCTCAGGAGTTAGGCCTTAATTTATTTTCCTTTTACTCTGATAAAATACCATGAAAAAATGTCAAGTATCCATAGGTGTGTGGAATTATTTCTGAGATATTGATTCAATTCCATTGATCAACATGTCTGTTTCTGTCCAAATGCCATGTGATTTTTTATCACTATTTCTCAGTAGTACAGCTTGGGGTGAAAGATGATGATTCCTTCAAAGGTGAATTTATTGTTCAGTATTGTTTTGGCTATTCTGGGGAATTAGTTTTACCATATGAAGTTAAGAATTGCTATTTTGCACTCTATAAAATTGTGTTGGAATTTTGGTGGAGCTTGTATTGAATTTGGAAATTGCCATGGGTAAGATTGCCGTTTTCACTATGTTAATCCAACTTATTGATGAGCATGGAAAATATTTCCATCTTCGGATATGTTCTACAATTTCTTCCTTCAGAAACTTGAAGTTCTTGTCATATATATATATATATATATATATATATATATATGTGTGTGTGTGTGTGTGTATATATATATACGTACATACATACATACATATATATATATATATATATATATATATCATGTGCTTGATTAGTTACACCAAGCAATTTTATATTATTCTTGAATATTGTGAAGAATATTGTTTCTTGTTTTTTAATTGGATATTACTTTTTTTACATTTCAAATGTTATTCCTTTTCACAGTTTCCTGTCCGAAAGCCTTCTATCTCATCCCTTCTCCCCATTCTTCTACGAGGGCTTACCCGCAACCAACCCCTATCCAGCCGCCTGCACCGACATTCCCCTACAATGGAGGGGAACATTGACAGGACCCAGGGCTTCTCCCCTTGGTGCCCAACAAGGATATTCTCCGCTACACATGCAGCTGGAGCCATGGATCTGTCCATGTTTACACTTTGGGTGGTTGTTTAGTCCCAGGGAACTCTGGTTGGTTGGTATTTTTGTTCTTAAGGGGTTACAAGTCCCTTCTGCTCCTTTGGTCCTTTCTTTGTCTCCTCCAATGAGAATTCCATTTTCAGTTCAATGGTTTGCTTCTAGCATTTGCATATGTGTTTGTCATGCTGTGACTGAGCTCCCAGGAGACAAAATATCAGGCTTCTGTCAGCATGCACTTCTTTGATTTTATTCAATATTAGAATGGCTACTCCAATTTGTTTCTTGGAACCATTTTCTTGGAAAATCATTTTGTAAAAAAATTGTTTTCTAGCCTTTTACTCTGAGATATGTCTGTCTTTGTCACTGAGATGTGTTTCCTGTATGCAGAAAATCCTGGGTCCTCTTTATGTATCCAGTCTCTTAGTATATGTCTTTCTATTGGAGAATTTATTCCATTGATGTTAAGAGATATTAAGGAAGAGTGACTGTTGTTCCCTGCTATTTTTGTTGATAAAGGTGGAATTATGTTTGTATGCCTCTCCTCTTTTGGGTTTGTTGCAAGATTACATTTTTACTTTCTCTAGGGTGTAGTTTCCCTCATTGTGTTGGAGTTTTCCATCTATTATCCTTTTGAAGGGCTTGATTTGTGGAAAGATATTGTATAAATTTGGTTTTGTCATGGAATATCTTGTGTTTCTCCATCTATGTTATTTGAGAGTTTTGCTGGATAGAGTAGTCTTGGCTGGCCTTTGTTTTCTCTTAGGGTCTGTATGACACCTGGCCAGGATCTCCTGGCTTTTATAGTCTCTGTTGAGAAATCTGATGTAATTCGAATAGGTCTAACTTTATGTTACTTGACCTTTTTCTTTAAGGCTTTTAATATTCTTGTGTGTGTGTGTGTGTGTGTGTGTGTGTGTGTGTGTGTGTGTGTGTGTTTAGTGTTTTGACTATTATGTTTTGGGAGGAATTCCATTTCTATGTTCAATGTATTTGGAGTTCAGTAGGCTTCTTGTACATTTATGTGCATTTCTTTAGTTTAGAGAAGCTTTCTTGTATAATTTTGTTTAAGATATTTACTGGCCCTTTAAGTTGGGAGTCTTCACTCTCTTCTATACCTATCATCCTTAATGTTGACCTTCTCATTATGTCCTAGATTTTCTGGATGTTTTGGGTTAGGTTATTCTTGTGTTTTATAATTTACTTCATCATTTTGTTAATGTTTTCTATGGTATCCACTGCCCCTGAGATTCTCTTCTTCTATCTCTTGTATTCTGCTGGTGATGCTTGGGTCTTTGACTCCTGATCTCTTTCCTAGGTTTTCCATCTCCAGATTAGTCTCCCTTTGTGGTTTCTTTATTGTTTCTATTTCCATTGTTAAAACCTGGATGGTTTTGTTCAATTCCTTCACCTGTTTGGCTCTGCTTTCCTGTCATTCTTTAAGGGATTTTTGTGTTTCCTCTTTAAGAGTTCTACTTGTTTACCCGTGTTGGCCTGTATTTCTTTAAGGGAGTTATTTTTGTCCTTCTTAAAGTCCTCTATCATAATCATGAAATGTGATTGTTTCCAATTTTTATCTTTGCCTGTTTATCATTTGTATGAAGAAGGGCTACTGATTTTGTCAAGTTAATTTTGTATCCAGCCACTTTACTGAAGGATATTGTCAGCTGCAACAGTTCTCTGTTACAAAATTTTTGTGGTTGCTTATGTATTCTATCATATCACCTTTATGGAGGATATGTTCTTCTAGATTGTCTGTCTTGTTGGGTTCAGTGGGATATGTTGTATCTAGCTTCATAGATACTTGATGTGCTAGTGTATGGGGTATACCAGAGGGGCACCATCCTCTCAGAAGGGAAGGGAAGGGGAGATGGGGGGAAGGATTGTTGGAGGGGTGACCAGGAAAGTGACAGTAAGTGTGATATAAATTGTTTAAATTAAAATAAAACAACAAAAATCAACATCCAAAAAACCCCACCTTGATGGACTTCCTTCAGTTTCTTCTCCTATTTTGTCCCTGAATTTCTTTTAGAGAGGAAAAATTTGGGGTCAAATATTTTATAGGTTGTTTGGTTACCCTATCCCCTCAAAAACTCATATATGAGCTCTTTTGTGGCTCCTCACATATATGTACAAGAGGACTGCTTTGTCTTGTCACAGTGCGAGAGCATGTGCTCAATTCTGTAGAGATTAAATGCTCTAGGGAAGGGAAATGTAGGGGGGTTGTACAGGGTGTGGGTAAGTGGTGAACACCCTCTCAGAGGCAAATGGAAGAATGGCTGGGGTAAAGAACTGGGGGCAGTAAGAGGTGGCAACATTGGAATGTGAATAAATAGAATAAGTAATTAAAAATAATAATAAAGGAGTTTACTTTCTTTCACCATTTATACTATTGTCCATCCTGATAAGAAAGCTGAGGTAGCAGGAGCTTGAAACAACTGACAGCATTATACCTGCTGTTGGAAGAGACTAATTAAAGCATGCTACTCAGTTCCTTTTCTCCAGTTATATTCTTTAGAACCCCTTGCCTTGCACAGAATGCAAGTTGAACTTCTGTTTCCTAGTTAGAGATTACATTAGGCTGGCCAGGCAGATAAACCTGTCTATGCTTTCAAAGTGCTAGCATTACAAGTGCAGGTGAACATACATGTTTTTTTTAATGAGTTCACTAGATCAAATTCAGGTCCTTAGATACTCTATTGAATGAGCAATCTCTTCACTCATACCCTTTTTATTTAAATTCCAACTAAAGCATTTAAATACAACTATTATAGTTAAGAGTAACTGAGTGTTTTATATGCCATATGAAATAAGTGGTCATAAAACTATGCATACACCAAATCCAGACACTATTGTGGA
Organism: Rattus norvegicus; assembly: GCF_021556685.1. Lineage (NCBI taxonomy): Eukaryota > Metazoa > Chordata > Mammalia > Rodentia > Muridae > Rattus > Rattus norvegicus. The sequence goes on from NC_141554.1 coordinate 62,253,569, forward strand.
TGCCAAGAAGTGCTTGCTGACAGAAGCCTAATATAGTTGTCTCCTGAGAGGATCTGCCACAGTCTGACAAATACAGAGGTAACTGCTTGCAGACTGAGCACAGGGTCCCCAGTGGAGGATAGAGAAAGGACTGAGGGAGCTGAAGGGATTTGCAACCACATAAGAAGAACCACAATATCAACCAACCAGACTCCCCAGAACTCCCAGGGACTAAATTACCAATCAAATAGTACAAATACAGGGACCCATTGCTCTAGCTGCTTATGTAGAAGATGATGGCATTGTCTGGCATCCACAGTGTAGGAGAATGCAAGAGCATCAAGGTGAGGTGGGAGTGGGTGGGTGGGAGAGGGCACATGCTCATAGAAGTAAGGAGAGGGGGGATGGGATAGGTGGTCTCAGGAGGGGAAATTGGGAAAGGGAATAACATTTGAAATGTAAATACATAAAATATCCAATTAAAAAACTATGAAAGCTGAGAGAACATATACCCAATATTCATTTATATGCAAATAAACTTAGTATGTGTTGTATTGGTTCTCTTATTTCAGGTGACCCATATCTCTAAGCTATGTACAACACATACCCTCCATATTCCATGTTTGGTGTTGAACAAACAGAAATCATGATGTTCTCATGCACCTAAGTCTGAAGGCAGAGTCATATTTCTGCTCTCATGTTCAGTGTCAAGAGTTGCACTATGTCCTTTCCTAGGTATAACTCTGAGGGTCAATATACTGTCCCCTTAAAGCAATGATGGACAACAAAGTACAAGTTGAAGAGAGATTATAGTTCCACCAATTAACTTGTGTCTTATAAACCTTTCTCATAATTTAAGATAATTGTCAGGAATGAAGTCATGTGAGAAATTTGAGTTATTGTGAGAATACAAGAAGGAAAGGAAAGAGACAAGAGTCTTATGACCTCAGTTTCTTCAAAACATGTAACTGGTTTTGGAATGGATTTTTATGCTTCTCCCAGGTGTATTGGATAAGAGTGAGTTTACTTCAGTTCTTGTTATTCATATGTCTCAATGGAAAAACATGGTTTTGTCATTTTTGGCTTGTCCTTGTGATTGAACACCTTATTCATGTAATGGTGACTCTTGTGAACCCTCAGAGCATTAATTGCCTAATTTTTAGACTACACTCTCCCAGGTTCACACCACCAACTATAGCAGTAAACACTTTTTTCTTGGAGAAGTTTTGGAAAGGACCAAATGCCCTTGTTGAATACAACACCATTTTGCAGTTCCTTTATATAGCAGATATTTTTAAATGCAGGAGTATATCATTTTGAAGAAATGGCCCTGTAAATCTCAACAGGAAGGACTCACCCTTCTGTATTCAATAGCACCATTCTGCACAAACTTCTGCAATAATCTCTATAATATCAGAAGACAGAAATTTCTTTTGGTGTTTGGTCTAAATCATACCTTGTGATTCTTTGCTATTGACGTTCTGCTGAACATACATGAAGCAATTGTACTATGCTTAAGCACAGTAAAATAGTCAGAATTTGTTTTCCTGTCACAGAGAAAAACATAAGTTATGAAAATTATGGACAATTAAATTTCTTTCAATTTTTATCCATTCTTGCACAACTGCCAGGAAGACATTTTCTACCACAGTAGCTCCTTTATAAACTAAATAATTACTCCACAAAAATTCCAATATTGCTATATTTCAAACCCATTAATGTGCTGGTTAGGTTGGATTTTTTGTTTGTTTGTTTGTTTGTTTGTTTGTTTCGTTTTCGTTTTTTTTTTTTTTGAAACATGACATAAGCTTTGGTCATCTGGAAAGAGGGAACCTTAATTGAGAAAACATCTCCCTCAAATTATCTTTAGGTAAATCTGTGGTGCTCTTCTGATTAAAAATTAATGTGGATTGGCCTAGCACACTGTGAGAAGTAACATCCTTGGAAACGTTATCTTGGGTGTATAAGAAAGCAAACGGAGCCTTCTATGGTGAGAAATTCAGTAAGACGTTTTCTTCCATGGCCTCTGTTTCAGTCACTGTCTCCAGGTTCTTAAATTCTTATGGTGACTTGTTTTCATGACAGATTGATTTTTAGTCCTATGTATCAAATAACTGTCTTATTTCCAATTTTGTGGGGTCAGTGTTTTATCACAACAATACAATAGCACAGTAAAACTGGTTACACTATAAAATTTAATTGAATTTGCAAATGTAACTAAAATTTCACTACACACCTTAAAAATAGATACAATAGTATAGGGTTGTCTTCATGGGTCCAGTATAATTGCCTGACTCCTTTCAAACAGAGAAAGGTTTTCTTTGTGAGAAATTAAGCATGATCAATATAATGTGTAGTTTCTAACACAAAAAAATAGAATTTACATATAAAAGTACAGAGACCTCAAGGAGCAATGGCACCTTAATATGGCAGTCAGCAAGTTCTCAATTCTCCTATTTTATTTTGTCTTATTCTATAACTCAAGCTGGATTGGAACTCACTATATACTCTAAGTTGACTTTAAATTCATGGCTGTCTTCCAGCCTCAGCATCCTTAATGCTGGGGTTATATTCATGAACCATCCTGCCTAGATTCACTCTTCTTTCTTAAACCACCAAATACTAGATTTTTCAAAGAACAGATTCTAAATATAGCCTAGATAATCCTGAATTTTTATGTTAAATGTGTTTCTCAATAAAAAGAAAGACATTGAGTTCTTCATATGATCTTGTGATGTATATGTACTGTTTGGAGTTACTTAATATCTGTTTTTTTTTTAACATTGGAATCGAAAATCATTTTATCCTATTTAAAAGACACTAAAGGTTTGAATTTTATATTGTAGTTTCCTATATCTCTACAATGTGGTTTGATCAGTTAGCTCCCATTGCTTTCTTTTATCCCCCTTCTGCCAAATAAGATTTACCTTTTTTTTCTTTTATTTACGATTTATTTATTTATTTATTTATTTATTTATTTATTTATTTATTTATTTATTTATTGTATGTGAGCACACTGTAGCTGTCTTCAGACACCAAAAGAGGGTAATAGATCCCCATTACAGATGGTTGTGAGCCACCATTTGGTTGCTGGGATTTTAACTCAGGACCTCTGGAAGAGCAGTCAGTGCTCTTAAACTCTAAGCCATCTCTCCATCCTTCACTTCTCTTAGTCTAGCCTTGGAATTCAGAAATGTCCACTTCTCTCTGTCTCCAAAATTATAGAATTAAAAAACTTTCAGGTCCAGCTAAAATGTCTTTTTTTCATTGAAAATAATTATTTTCAAGTAATATATTCTGCTCTTGGTTCCTTTCCTTCCACTCCTCTGAGATTTTCCTCACCTCCCTACTCATTCAACTCCACGCATTATGCCTTAATTCTCTTACTGTAGAAAACAAGCAGGCAAATAAAACATACCAAGCCACAATTTAAAAACAAGTAATAGAAAAGAACTAGAAATGCACATACATACATGCACACATGCATGCATCCACCATAAAAACGGAAAGCCTTGCAAGCAAATATACAAAGAAAAGATCAGCCAGGTAGGAAAAAACCCCCCAAAATAGCATAATGTTCACTTAAAGTATAATAGAATCCAATATAAAAAAAATAGTAGTCCGGAAGTTTTCATATATATTGCACTTAGGAAAAGACAATATTGTGAAGAAAAGGACATGATCAGTGATTCTTGGTGGTTAGGAGGACTAAATACATAAAAAATGAGCAATTTTGGGTAAGTGAAATCATTCTATATGATATAATCATGGTAAATACATGTCATCTATTATAGTCTTGCCTAAATCCATAAAATGTGCATCATGGAATAAGAAGCCTCATGAATCTATTGCCTTTGAATGTCTATAGTGTGGTAATGTTCACTATTCATAACAGCTGTAGCACTGAGGGATGAATGTTGCTAATGTAGTGGCTTTGCCTGTTAGGAGTTGTGCTTATATGTGAGATAGATTTCCCTACCATCCTCAGTTTTGCTCTAAGCCAGTGGTTCTTGATATTTCCAATGTTGTGACCACTTAATACAGTTTCTCATGTTATGGTGACTCCCAAACATAAAAACATTTTATTGCTACTGTCTATGAATTTTATATGTCTAATTCCCAAAGGGCTGCAACTCTTAAGTTGAGAACCACTGCTTTAAACTTATGTCTACTCTGACAAATACTTTTGAGTCACCAACAAAAGGAAAATTAAGAAGAATTATGTGAAAAAGGCTGATGTTCCCTGGGTAATGATGTAACATTTTAAGGTCAAAGAAAGATATTCAAAGTTTATTTCCTATAGGGGCAAGTATGGCCTTCATGCAATCGAGTGATTGTGATGCATACTGGGCATTAAGGACTACTTGAACAAACATAGATGGAAAGTAGTATAATTTGAGAGGAGCTAGGTCTGTTCCATGTCTTAGGAACTAGGTAAATTCAACTGGCCAAGATCTCTGAGGAAAAAACAGGTGGGTATATACAATTGAAGTCTATATACGGTCCCCAAATTACACTTAATTGTGTGTTTTTATTTATTATATATAAAATAGTGCATAAATTCCAGTTTCCTTCTTTTTGTTATTGAGAGACACCATACAGGAATGAGAAGAGAGAAGAGAGATTGATTCAGAGACAGAGGACTTGCTCCATCCAGAAGGAGCAGAACAATGTGAACACAATAAGGGCTGTTTGAAATCTGGAACACTCTTGAAAGTTCAAGAAAGTCTCAAATTCTTTGGGAAATGAAATCATCAAGACCTTTGTGTGCACATCCTGTAAAGCATGTAATATGTGAAGGTCCTTGGCTAGTGACTGCATTTGGCAGTTGTTATTATTAACACCTTAGCTCATATCAAAATTTATTGTTGTTATTGTTTTTTAAGCAGATGTGTGAGCATATTTAGCACTTTGATAAAGTACACAGATTAGGAATATATATAGATAGATATAGATATAGCTATATAGATATATAGATATAGATATAAATATAGAAAGAAAGATATAGATATAGCGATATAGAGATAGATAGATAGATAGATAGATAGATAGATGATAGATAGATAGATAGATAGATAGATAGATAGATAGATAGATAGATAGATAGATAGATAGAGAGAAAAGTAAAGTGAGGTCCCTTGTTGTATAGCTTTTAAACAAGCTTTTATACAGTTTGTTAGCTATGTGAGACTTTACCTTAATGCAAAATTACTAAAATATTGACCAAGGACTATAACCTCCTATCCTTTCAAAGTCCCTTCTACCCATACTTCACTTCTTTTCATTTGTTTACTTTGACTCAAAATTTATCCCTCATTTAAGAGGTTGAAAAAGATATATTCAAGACTACCTTAGAAATCTTCCTTTTATTGTAATGGACTGTTTTTCTCAGGTCAGAGCAAATACTGGCAGCTAAACTGTCTCAAAAAAACAACAGCTATCAAAGAATAGTCTCAAAACTCCCTAGAGCCAGTGTTAGCAAAATATATAGTTTATGCATTGTGTTGAGCTGTATGGGATAAAGGACATTGAAAAATAATGCAGGTCCTTTTTCATAACAAGCAGATGTTTTTCTGGTTTCTCTATGAAAACTCTTATACATACACACACAACTGAGAAAGCAACTCCTAAAAAGTATTTCCTTTTTTTCAAGTTTTTATTGGAACAAAATAAACTTAGTATGAAATTTGACATCTTGACATTTTAATCATTTTAAGTGCACAGTTTTTAAAGGATATTTTACTTTGAATTTTAAATTTTTTTACACTATGTTGTGATTACAATTTTTCTTCCACATATGCCTTCCAAAACTCTTCACCTCCACTCCTATCCTAAAAGCTGTTTCTCTTCTAGTCTTTTGTTTATGCTGCTGTTTTGTTATTTCTGGACACACCAATTTTAGGGGCTTGTCCCTGACTACTACTTTAACAATCTAACGTGACCAGTTCTACCCAGTTTTATTTATAAATGAGTCACACTGAAGGACTTACAATTTCCGCAAACCTAAAGCTACTTGCCTCAGGGCACTGCATCTGACTATTTCCACCACAATAGCTTACCTATTTTTAACACCTTTATATTTTAGGTTATGTCCCACTTTCTCTATTTACTGTTACATTTTGATAGGCTCTATGCTTCAGTGGAGATAGGTGAGTCTTATTTATCTTGATATTAATGATAGATGCTAGCATAGAGCCTTCCAGATATCCAATGACAAACTACTATTGGAGAAATAAATGAAACATTGTACAGAACATTGTATCATATTTTTATAACAGCTATATATCCATGAACAAGCATATTATGTCTGAGTTATATTAATATTTCAGTTTTACAGAATACACTAAAATTTAGTGGCATGAACACAAGAGATTGCCATTTTTGGATTTCCTCTTTTTTAAGATTTATTCATTTGTTTTATGCATGTGTACACTGTAGCTGTCTTCAGATACACCAGAAGAGGGCATCATATCCCTTTACAGATGGCTGTGAGCCACCATGTGGTTGCTGGGAATTGAACTCAAGACCTCTGGAAGAGCAGTCAGTGCTCCTAACCACTGAGCCATCTCTACAGCCCTGGATTTTCTTTTGTTATATATATATATCTTTTGCTGCTTGGTTCCTTTGCATTTCCTTTTTTTCCCCCATCATTATTAAATTGGGTATTTCTTATTTTCATTTCAAATGTTATTCCCTTTCACGGTTTCAAGGCCAACATCCTCCTAACCCTTCCTGCTCCCCTTCTGTATGGTTGTTCCCCTCCCCATCCTCCCCCCATTACCACCCTCCCCGCCAGAATCCCGTTCACTGGGGGTCCAGCCATAGCAGGACCAGGGCTTCCCCTTCCACTGGTGCCCTTACTAGGCTAGTCATTGCTACCTATGAAGTTGGAGCCCAGGGTCAGTCCATGTAAAGTCTTTGGAAGCTCTGGTTGGTTGGCATTGTTGTTCATATGAGGTCTCAAGCTCCTTCAGCTCTTTCCATCCTTTCTCTGATTACTCTGAGAAAGGCGGTTCCCTTCTCAGTTCAGTGGTTTGCTGCTGGCATTTCCTTATGTATTTGCTGTATTCTGGCTGTGTCTCTCAGGAGAGATCTACATCCGGTTCCTGTCAGCCTGCACTTAATGGCTTCATCCATCTTATCTAGTTTGGTGGCTGTATATGTATGGGACACATGTGGGGCAGACACTGAATGGGTGTTCCTTCAGCCTGTGTTCTAAAATATGCCTCTCAATCCACTTCCAAGGGTATTCTTTAAAGAAGGTGTGAAGCACCTGAATTTTTGTCATCATTCTTGAGTTTCATGTGTTCTGTGCATCTAGGGTAATTCTAGCATTTGAGCTAATATCCACTTATCAATGAGTGCATACCTTGTGTATGTCATTAAGTTACCTCACTCAGAGTGATATTTTCCACTTCCATCCAGTCGCCTATGAATTTCATAAAGTCAATGATTTTGATAGCTGAGTAGTATTCCATTGTGTAGATGTACCACATTTTCTGTATCCATTCCTCTGTTGAAGGGCATCTGGGTTCTTTCCAGCTTCTGGCTATTATAAGTAAGTCTGCTATGAACATAGTGGAACATGTGTGTTTGTTATATGTTGGAGCATCTTTTGCATATATGCACAAGAGAGGTATAGCTGGTTCCTCTGGTAGTGCAACATCCAATTTTCTGAGGAACCTACAGACTGATTTTCAGAATGATTATACAAGTCTGCAATCCCACCAACAATGAAGGCGTGTTTGTCTATCTCCACATCCTCACCAGCATTTGCTATCAAGGGAGTTTTTGATCTTAGCCATTATGAGTTGTGTGAGGTGTAATCTCAGGGTTGTTTTGATTCGCATTAGCCTTATTAGTAAAAATGTTGAACATTTTTTAGGTGCTTCGCAGACATTCAACAATCCATAGATGTGAATTCTTTATTTAGCTCTGAACCCCATTTTTAATAGAGTTATTTGTTTCCCTGCAGTCTAACTTTATGATTTCTTTGTATATTTTGGATATAATCCCTCTATCAGTTGCAGGATTGGTAAAGATCTTTTCCCAATCTTTTGGTTGCCTTTTTGTCCTAACAACAGTGTACTTTATCATAGAGAAGCTTTGTCGTTTTTTGAGGTCCCATTTCCCATTTATCGATTCTCGATCTTAGGGAATAAGTCATTGGTAGTTTTGTTCAGGAAATTTTCTCCAGTGTCCATGTGTTCGATATTCTTTCCCACTTTCTCTTCTATTAGCTTGAGTGTATCTGATTTGATGTGGAGTCCCTTGATACACTTGGACTTAAGCTTTGTACAGGGTGAAAAGAATGGATCAATCTGCATTCTTCTACATGCTGACCTCCAGTTGAACTAGCACCATTTGCTGAAAATGCTATCTTTTTTCCATTGGACGGTGTGACCAGAGGTGTGTGGGTTCATTTCTGGGTCTTCAATTCTATACCACTGGTCTATCTCTCTGTCTCTGTACCAATTCCATACAGTTTTTATCACTATTGCTCTGTAATACTGCTTGAGTTCAGGGATACTGACACCCCCCGGAAGTCCTTTTATTGTTGAGGATAGTTTTAGCTATCATGGCTTTTTTATTATACCAGATGAATTTCCAAAGTGTTCTGTCTAGCTCTATGAAGAATTTGATTGGAATTTTGATGAGGATTGATTTGAATCTGTAGATCTCTTTTGGTAAAATGGCCCTTTTTACTATGTTAATCCTGATAATCCATGAGCATGGAAGATCTTTCCATTTTCTGAGATCTTCAATTTCTTTCTTCAGAGGCTTGAAGTTCTTATCATACAGATCTTTCACTTGCTTGGTTAAAGTAACACCGAGGTATTTTACATAATTTGGGACTATTATGAAGGGTGTCATTTCCCTAATTTCTTTCTCAGTGTGTTTCTCTTTTGGGTAGAGGAAGGCTACTTATTTATTTGCGTTAATTTTATACCCAGCCATTTTGCTGAAGGTGTTTATCAGGTTTAGTAGTTCTCTGTTGGAACTTTTGGGTTCACTTAAATATACTATAATATCTGCAAATGGTGATATTTTGAGTTCTTCCTTTCCAATCTGTATCCCTTTGATTTCCTTTTTTTTTTTTTTTTTTTATGTCTGATTGCTCTGGCTAGGACTTCAAGAACTATATTGAATAAGTAGAAAGGGAGTGGGGAGCCTTGTCTAGTACCTGATTTTAGTGAGATTGCTTCAAGTTTCTCTCCATTTAGTTTAATCTTGTCTACTGGTTTGCTGTATATGGCTTTTACTATGTTTAGGTATGGACCTTAAATTCCTTGTTTCCAGGACTTTTATCATGAAGGGGTGTTGAATTTTATCAAATGCATTCTCAGCAACTAATGAAATGATCATTTGGTTTTTATTTTGCTGTTTGTTTATATGGTGGATTACATTGATGATTTTCCATATATTAAACCATCCCTGCATACTTGGGATGAAGCCTACTTGATCACAATGGAAGATTGTTTTGATGTGTTTTTGGACTCAGATTGCAAGAATTTTATTGAGTTTTTTGCGTAGATATTCATAAGGGAAATTGGTCTGAAGTTCTCTTTCTTTCTGGGGTCTTCGTGTGGTTTATGTATAAGAGTAATTGTGGCTTCATAGAAGGAATTCTGTAGCGCTCTGTCTGTTTCAATTCTGTGGAATAGTTTGGATAGTATTGGTATGAGGTCTTCTATGAAGGTCTGAAAGTATTCTGCACTGAACCCATCCAGACCTGGGCTCTTTTTGTTTCAGAGATTTTAATGAATGCTTCTATTTCTTTAGGAGTTATGGATTTTTTTAAATAGTTTATCTGTTCCTGATTTAACTTCCACCCCAAGTATCTGTCTAGGAAATTGTCCATTTTTTCCTCCAGATTTTCAAGATTTGTTGAACATAGGCTTTGTAGTAGGATCTGATGATTTTTTTTCAATTTCCTCTGTTTCTGTTGTTATGTCACCCTTTTCATTTCTGATTTTGTTAATTTGGACACCCTCTCTTTGTCCTCTGATTTGTCTGGCTAAGTGTTTTATCTATCATGTTGAATTTTCTAAGAACCTGCTTTTGGTACTGTTGCTTCTTTGCATAGTCCTTTTTGTTACTACTAGGTTGATTTCAGCTCTGAGTTTGATTATTTCCTGCCCTCTACTCCTCCTGGGTGTATTTGCTTCTTTTTTTGTTCTAGATCTTTTAGGTGGTCTGTCAAGCTACTGATATATGCTCTCTCCTGTTTCTTTCTGCGGGCTCTCAGAGCTTTGAGTTTTCCTCTTAGCACAGCTTTCATTGTGTCCCATAAGTTTGGGAATGTTGTACCTTCATTTTCAATAAATTCTAAGAAGTTTTTAATTTCTTTATTTATTTCTTCCTTGACCAGTTTATCATTGAGTAGAGCATTGTTCAACTTCCATGTATATGTGGATGTTCTTTCTTTATTGTTACTAAAGACCAGCTTTAGCCCTTGGTGGTCTGATAGGACACATGGGATTATTGCAAAATTTCTGTATCTGGTGAGGCCTGTTTTGTGCCCAATTATATTGTCAATTTTGGAGAAAGTACCATGAGGTGGTGAGAAGAAGTTATATCCTTTTGTTTTAAGATAGAATGTTCTACAAATATCTATTAAGTCCATTTGGTTCATAAGTTCTATTAGTCTGTCTTTGTCTCTGTTTAATTTCTGTTTCCATGATCTGTCCATTGATGAGAGTGTTGTCTTGAAATCTCTTACTGTTATTGTGTGAGGTGCAATATTTGTTTTGAGCTTTAGTATGGTTTCTTTTATGTAGGTAGGTGCCCTTGTGTATGGAGCATAGATATTTAGGATTGAGAGTTCATCTTGTTGGATTTTTCCTTTGATAATTATGAATTGTCCTTCCTTATCTTTTTTGATAACTTTTGGTTGAAAATCGATTTTATTCTATAATAGAGTGGCTACTCCACCTTGCTTCTCCAGAACATTTGCTTGGAAAGTTGTTTTCCAGCCTTTTACTCTGAGGTAGTGTTTTTGCCTCTCAAATGTGTTTGCTGTAGACAGCAAAATGCTGGATCCTCAATACATATCCAGTTTGTTATTCTGTGTCTTTTTATTGGGGAATTGAGTCCATTAATGTTGCGAGATATTAAAAATAATGATTGTTGCTTCCTGTTATCTTCGTATTTGGAGGTGAGAATGTTTGTGTGCTTGTCTTTTTTTTGTTGCAAAACAATTAGTGTCTTGCTGTTCCTAGGGTGTAGCTTGCCTCCTTTTGCTGTGCTTTGCCATTTATTATGCTTTGTAGGAATGTTTTTTATGAAAGATGTTGTGTAAATCTGGTTTTGTCACAGAATATCTTGGTTTATCCATCTATGTCAATTGAGCGTTTTGCTGGATACAGTATCCTGGGCTGGCATTTGTATTCTCTTAGGGTCTGTATGTCCAGCATCTTCTGGCTTTCATAGTCTCTGGTGAGAAGTCTGGTGTAATTCTGTCAGGTCTGCCTTTATATGTTACTTGACCTTTTTCCCTTACTGCTTTTAATATTCTATTTTTTTTTGGTGCATTTGGTATTTTGACTATTATGTGACGGGAGGAATTTCTTTTCTGGTCCAATCTACTTGGAGTTCTGTAGGCTTCTTGTATGTTTATGGGCATCTCTTTCTTTAGGTTAGGGAAGTTTTCTTCTAGATTTTGTTGAAGATATTTACTGGCTCTTTGAGTTGGGAATCTTCACTCTCTTCTATACCTATTATTCTTATGTTTGATCTTCTCATTGTGTCCTGGATTTCCTCTATGTTTGGGGCCAGTAGCATTTTTGGTTTACATTATCTTTGACAGTTGTTTTGATGATTTCTATGGAATCTTCTGCTCCTGAGTTTCTCTCTTCTATCTCTTGTATTCTGTTGGTGATGCTTGTATCTACAACTCCTTGTCTCTTCCTTTGGAATTCTCTATCCAGGGTTGTCTCCGTTTTGCTTTCTTTATTGTTTCTATTTCCATTTTCAATTCCTTTACCTGTTTGATTGTGTTTTCCTGTAATTCTTTCAGGGATTTTTGTGTTTCCTCTCTAAGGGCTTCTACTTGTTTACTTGTGTTTTCCCGCACTTCTCTAAGGGAGTTCTTTATGTCTTTCTAAAAGTCTTCCATCTTCATGATCAAATGTGATTTTAAATCTAGATCTTGCTTTGCTTGAATTGAATGCTTGAATATTCCCTCTTTGTTTTGGTGGGAGAATTGGGCTCTGATGATGACATATAGTCTTGGATTCTATTGCTTGTGACCCTGTGCTTGCCTCTTGACTTCAGGTTGTCTCTGGTGTTACCTTGTTTTGCTATTTCTGACAGTGTTTTGACTGTCCTATAGGCCTGTGTGTCAGGAGTGCTGTAGACCTTTTTTCTTTCAGCCAATTATGGGAATAAAGTGTTCTGCTTTCAGGTGTGTAGTAATTTCTGTCCATTGGCTCTCAGCTGGCCCTGTGGGCGGAAACTAGAAGGGCCTGCCCCTACTTGTCCTGGGTCCCTTTGCACAGGGGGCACATATGGTGCCAGGCATTTTCCTCTATAGTCAGAAATGTGGGCAGAGAGTAGTCTCCTCTGGTTTCCCGGGTGTGTCTGCCCCTCTGAAGGTCTAGCTCTCCCTCCCTTGGGATTTGTGTGCAGGTAGCTGTTTGCCTGGGTCCGTTCAGATCCGGGAGCAGTCTGGACTACAGGGCTTCTGCAGCTTGCCTGCTTCTATCTTTTTGTGCCCAGAGGCCCTATACAGTTTCCTCTTGGACCAGGGATGTGGGCAAAGGTGGGAAGAAGTGGTGTTCTCTCCTGCCCTGCAATCTCAGGATTGCTTACACGTCTGGACTATGAGTAGTCTCTGCCATGGTGTTTGAGAGCAGGGAGCAGTGGGCTGGGATCAGTGAGGTTCAGGCGACAACTAGAAACCTGAAGTGTCCTCCTTTGCATTTTCAAGGCAATGGTTAATGTACTTATGCATGATATCACGTGAAAGATTCTGAAATATACTCTATAAGATAATAAAATTCTCTTATAACTTATAAACATCAATAAGTGCATGACTTATATCACATATAAGCTTGTTTTCTGAAGTCACATAGACCGCTTGTCAAAGAAAAAAATAATAAACACAAACATTTTATAACAGAACAGAAAGCTATACACAACTCTGCTGTCGCCAAACTCATCCCTCCCTACACTAAACAAAAGATTGATTTCTCTTTTCAAAACAGTAGAAAAAGTACATTTTTGCCTTTGTTTATGACAAGAGGGAATGCTAGGCATGATCGTGGTAATTGGCACTGGCCTTGGCAGCACATTGAGCATTGACTGCAGTTTTTCCTGGGATTATTCTCCATTATCTTTCAAAGCCTCTTCATACCAGTGAGTAAATAAAAAAGGAAAATAATTATTATTCCTCACCAAAATTCCAGGACTTTCAGTTTTCTGGTTCAGCACAGACTTTTAAGCCCCATTGAAACTGATAGTACAAAGCATCACTGTCAAACACCTGATGATATTCCCAATACTTTTGTTTCACAAAATTTTTGGTAAGGAGCATCTTGATATCTCTGAAACAAAGTACTTTCTATCATCATATACCCGTATTATACTCACTTCTCATATGTGTTACCTTTATTTATTTATTTATTTATTTGATTTTTTATTCTAATGGATATTTTATATTTTTACATTTCACATGTTTTACCCTTTCTCCCCTATCCCATTGCTTCACCCCTGGCTTCTATTAAGATGCTCTCACTAGCACCCACCCATTCCCAACTCAATACCTTGGCATTTCCCTACTGGTAAAACGAGCCATCACAAGACCAAGAGTTTTTCCTCCTATTGATGCCAGTAAATACCATCCTCTGCTACATATGCAGCTGGGGCTATGGGTTCCTCTTGGGTCACAGACAGTGAAAGGTATCCCGATTCATGGTCAAGACAGGTTGAATCCCAGCGGACCCTAACCCTAAAACAGACAGCAGGTGCATTCCCAGAATCTCAGATCAAAGTTTAACTGGATAAAATCCCCTATAGAGAGTTTTGTTGTGGTGGTGGTTTGTTTGTTTGTTTTCTTGAGTATATTTTTAACGTTTTTATTGAATATATTTCTTTGTTTACATTTCATATGTTATTCCCATTCCCGGCTACCTGTCCATAAAGCCCCATATCCCTTCCCCCTCCCCCATAAGTGTTTTCTTCCCCTTCCACCTCCCCTTACCATCCCTGACATTCCCCTGCACTGGGGGTCCAATCTTGGCAGGACAAAGAGCTTCCTTCCCCTTCCACTGGTGACCCAAAAAGGCTATTCTCTGCTATACATGCAGTTGGAGTCAAGTGACTGCAGCTCTTTCAATCCTTCCTCTAATTACCCCCAAATGAGTTCAGTTCTCAGTTCAGTGGTTTGCAGCTAGCATTCAGCTATGTATTTGACATGTTCTGGTTGTGTCTCTCAGGAGAGATCTGTATCTGGTCCCTTTCAGAATGTACTTTTAGCTTTATCGATCTTATCTAGTTTTTGTGGAGATATATATATATGTGTGTGTGTGTGTGTATATATATATATATACCTCACATGTAGGGCAGGCTCTGAATGGTCGGTCCTTCAGTCTCTACTCGAAACTTTGCCTCCATATCCCCACCTATGGATATTTTTGTTCCCCCTTTTAAGAAGGAGTGAGTGTATCTGCATATCTGCAATTTGGTCATCCTTCTTCTTCTTTTTTTTTTTTTTTATTAACTTGAGTATTTCTTATATACATTTCGAGTGTTATTCCCTTTCCCGGTTTCCGGGCAAACATCCCCCTCCCCCCTCCCCTTCCTTATGCACCCCTCCCAACCCTCCCCCCATTGCCGCCCTCCCCCCATAGACTAGTTCGCTGGGGTTCAGTCTTAGCAGGACCCAGGGCTTCCCCTTCCACTGGTGCTCTTACTAGGATATTCATTGCTACGTATGGGGTCAGAGTCCAGGGTCAGTCCATGTATAGTCTTTAGGTAGTGGCTTAGTCCCTGGAAGTCTGGTTGCTTGGCATTGTTGTACTTTTGGGGTCTCGAGCCCCTTCAAGCTCTTCCAGTTCTTTCCCTGATTCCTTCAATAGGGGACCCATTCTCAGTTCAGTGGTTTGCTGCTGGCATTCGCCTATGTATTTGCTGTATTCTGGCTGTGTCTCTCAGGAGAGATCTACATCTGGCTCCTGTCGGTCTGCACTTCTTTGCTTCATCCATCTTGTCTAATTGGGTGGTTGTATATGTATGGGACACATGTGGGGCAGGCTCTGAATCGGTTTCTCTGTTTTAATCTTTGCCTCTCCCTTCCCTGCCAAGGGTATTCTTTTTCCTCATTTAAAGAAGGAGTGAAGCATTCACATTTTGATCATCCGTCTTGAGTTTCGTTTGTTCTAGGGATCTAGGGTAATTCAAGCATTTGGGCTAATAGCCACTTATCAATGAGTGCATACCATGTATGTCTTTCTGTGATTGGGTTAGCTCACTCAGGATGATATTTTCCAGTTCCAACCATTTGCCTACAAATTTCATAAACTCGTTGTTTTTGATAGCTGAGTAATATTCCATTGTGTAGATGTACCACATTTTCTGTATCCATTCCTCTGTTGAAGGGCATCTGGGTTCTTTCCAGCTTCTGGCTATTATAAATAAGGCTGCGATGAACATAGTGGAGCACGTGTCTCTTTTATATGTTGAGGCATCTTTTGGGTATATGCCCAAGAGAGGTATAGCTGGATCCTCAGGCAGTTCAATGTCCAATTTTCTGAGGAACCTCCAGACTGATTTCCAGAATGGTTTTACCAGTCTGGAATCCCACCAACAATGGAGGAGTGTTCCTCTTTCTCCACATCCTCGCCAACATCTGCTGTCACCTGAGTTTTTGATCTTAGCCATTCTCACTGGTGTGAGGTGAAATCTCAGGGTTGTTTTGATTTGCATTTCCCTTATGACTAAAGATGTTGAACATTTCTTTAGGTGTTTCTCAGCCATTCGGCATTCCTCAGCTGTGAATTCTTTGTTTAGCTCTGAACCCCATTATTTAATAGGGTTATTTATTTCCCTGCGGTCTAACTTCTTGAGTTCTTTGTATATTTTGGATATAAGGCCTCTATCTTTTGTAGGATTGGTAAAGATCTTTTCCCAATCTGTTGGTTGCCGTTTTGTCCTAACCACAGTGTCCTTTGCCTTACAGAAGCTTTGCAGTTTTATGAGATCCCATTTGTCGATTCTTGATCTTAGAGCATAAGCCATTGGTGTTTTGTTCAGGAAATTTTTTCCAGTGCCCATGTGTTCCAGATGCTTCCCTAGTTTTTCTTCTATTAGTTTGAGTGTGTCTGGTTTGATGTGGAGGTCCTTGATCCACTTGGACTTAAGCTTTGTACAGGGTGATAAGCATGGATCGATCTGCATTCTTCTACATGTTGCCCTCCAGTTGAACCAGCACCATTTGCTGAAAATGCTATCTTTTTTCCATTGGATGGTTTTGGCTCCTTTGTCAAAAATCAAGTGACCATAGGTGTGTGGGTTCATTTCTGGGTCTTCAATTCTATTCTATTGGTCTATCTGTCTGTCTCTGTACCAATACCATGCAGTTTTTATCACTATTGCTCTGTAATACTGCTTGAGTTCAGGGATAGTGATTCCCCCTGAAGTCCTTTTATTGTTGAGGATAGCTTTAGCTATCCTGGGTTTTTTGTTATTCCAGATGAATTTGCAAATTGTTCTGTCTAACTCTTTGAAGAAATGGATTGGTATTTTGATGGGGATTGCATTGAATCTGTAGATTGCTTTTGGTAAAATGGCCATTTTTACTATATTAATCCTGCCAATCCATGAGCATGGGAGATCTTTCCATCTTGTGAGGTCTTCTTCAATTTCTTTCCTCAGTGTCTTGAAGTTCTTATTGTACAGATCTTTTACTTGCTTGGTTAAAGTCACACCGAGGTACTTTATAGTATTTGGGTCTATTATGAAGGGTGTCGTTTCCCTAATTTCTCTCTCGGCTTGTTTCTCTTTTGTATAGAGGAAGGCAACTGATTTATTTGAGTTAATTTTATACCCAGCCACTTTGCTGAAGTTGTTTATCAGCTTTAGTAGTTCTCTGGTGGAACTTTTGGGATCACTTAAATATACTATCATGCCATCTGCAAATAGTGATATTTTGACCTCTTCTTTTCCGATCGGTATCCCCTTGATCTCCTTTTGTTGTCTGTTTGCTCTGGCTAGAATTTCAAGAACTATATTGAATAAGTAGGGAGAAAATGTGCAGCCTTGTCTAGTCCCTGATTTTAGTGGGATTGCTTCAAGTTTCTCTCCATTTAGTTTAATGTTAGCAACTGGTTTGCTGTACATGGCTTTTACTATGTTTAGGTATGGGCCTTGAATTCCTATTCTTTCCAGGACTTTTATCATGAAGGGGTGTTGAATTTTGTCAAATGCTTTCTCAGCATCTAATGAAATAATCATGTGGTTCTGTTCTTTCAGTTTGTTATATATATAATGGATCACGTTGATGGTTTTCCGTATATTAAATCATCCCTGCATGCCTGGGATGAAGCCTACTTGATCATGGTGGATGATTGTTTTGATGTGCTCTTGAATTCGGTTTGCCAGAATTTTACTGAGTATTTTTGCGTCGATATTCATAAGGGAAATTGGTCTGAAGTTCTCTTTCTTTGTTGTGTCTTTGTGTGGTTTAGGTATAAGAGTAATTGTGGCTTCGTAGAAGGAATTCGGTAGGGCTCCATCTGTTTCAATTTTGTGGAATATTTTGGATAATATTGGTATGAGGTCTTCTATGAAGGTTTGATAGAATTCTGCACTAAACCCGTCTGGACCTGGGCTCTTTTTGGGTGGGAGACCTTTAATGACCGCTTCTATTTCCTTAGGAGTTATGGGGTTGTTTAACTGGTTTATCTGTTCCTGAATTAACTTCGATACCTGG
This sequence comes from Rattus norvegicus, assembly GCF_021556685.1. Classification (NCBI taxonomy): domain Eukaryota; kingdom Metazoa; phylum Chordata; class Mammalia; order Rodentia; family Muridae; genus Rattus; species Rattus norvegicus. The sequence goes on from NC_141554.1 coordinate 62,271,480, forward strand.
TATCTGTCTAGGAATTTGTCCATTTCCTGAAGATTTTCAAATTTTGTTGAATATTGTTTTTATAGTAAGATCTGATGATTTTTTGAATTTCCTCTAAATCTGTAGTTATGTCTCCCTTTTCATTTCTTATTTTGTTAATTTGGACGCACTCTGTGTCCTCTCGTTAGTCTGGCTAAGGGTTTATCTATCTTGTTGATTTTCTCAAAGAACCAACTTTTGGTTCTGTTGATTCTTTCTATGGTCCTTTTTGTTTCTACTTGGTTGATTTCAGCACTGAGTTTGATTATTTCCTGCCTTCTACTCCTCCTGGGTGTATTTGCTTCTTTTTGTTCTAGAGCTTTTAGGTGTGCTGTCAAGCTGCTGACATATGCTCTTTCCTGTTTCTTTCTGCAGGCACTCAGCGCTATGAGTTTTCCTCTTAGCACAGCTTTCATTGTGTCCCATAAGTTTGAGTATGTTGTATCTTCATTTTCATTAAATTCTAAAAAGTTTTTAATTTCTTTCTGTATTTCTTCCTTGACCAGGTTATCATTGAGTAGAGCATTGTTCAATTTCCACGTATATGTGGGCATTCTTCCCTTATTGTTATTGAAGACCAGTTTTAGGCCCTGGTGGTCCGATAGCATGCATGGGATTATTTCTATCTTTCTGTACCTGTTGAGGCCCGTTTTTTGACCAATTATATGGTCAATTTTGGAGAAAGTACCATGAGGAGCTGAGAAGAAGGTATATCCTTTTGCTTTAGGATAGAATGTTCTATAAATATCCGTTAAGTCCATTTGGCTCATGACTTCTCTTAGTCTGTCGACATCACTGTTTAATTTCTGTTTCCATGATCTGTCCATTGATGAGAGTGGGGTGTTGAAATCTCCCACTATTATTGTGTGAGGTGCAATGTGTGTTTTGAGCTTTAGTAAGGTTTCTTTTACGTATGTAGGTGCCCTTGTATTTGGGGCATAGATATTTAGGATTGAGAGTTCATCTTGGTGGATTTTTCCTTTGATGGATATGAAGTGTCCTTCCTTATCTTTTTTGATGACTTTTAGTTGGAAATTGATTTTATTTGATATTAGAATGGCTACTCCAGCTTGCTTCTTCTGACCATTTGCTTGGAAAGTTGTTTTCCAGCCTTTCACTCTGAGGTAGTGTCTGTCTTTGTCTCTGAGGTGTGTTTCCTGTAGGCAGCAGAATGCAGGGTCCGCGTTGCGTATCCAGTTTGTTAATCTATGTCTTTTTATTGGGGAGTTGAGGCCATTGATATTGAGAGATATTTTTTTCTTCTTTTTTTCTTTTTTTCGGAGCTGGGGACCGAACCCAGGGCCTTGCGCTTGCTAGGCAAGCGCTCTACCACTGAGCTAAATCCCCAACCCCAATATTGAGAGATATTAAGGAATAGTGATTATTGTTTCCCTTTATATTCAGATTTGTATGTGAGGTTATGTTTGTGTGCTTTCACTCTCTTTGTTTTGTTGCCAAGACGATTAGTTTCTTGCTTCTTCTAGGGTATAGCTTGCCTCCTTATGTTGGGCTTTACCATTTATTATCCTTTGTAGTGCTGGATTTGTGGAAAGACATTGTGTAAATTTGGTTTTGTCATGGAATATCTTGGTTTCTCCATCAATGTTAATTGAGAGTTTCGCTGGATACAGTAACCTGGGCTGGCATTTGTGTTCTCTTAGGGTCTGTATGACATCAGTCCAGGATCTTCTAGCCTTCATAGTTTCTGGCGAGAAGTCTGGTGTGATTCTGATAGGTCTCCCTTTATATGTTACTTGACCTTTTTCCCTTACTGCTTTTAATATTCTTTCTTTATTTTGTGCGTTTGGTGTTTTGACAATTATGTGACGGGAGGTGTTTCTTTTCTGGTCCAATCTATTTGGAGTTCTGTAGGCTTCTTGTATGTCTATGGGTATCTCTTTTTTCAGGTTAGGGAAGTTTTCTTCTATGATTTTGTTGAAGATATTTACTGGTCCTTTGAGCTGGGAGTCTTCACTCTCTTCTATGCCTATTATCCTTAGGTTTGATCTTCTCATTGAGTCCTGGATTTCCTGTATGTTTTGGACCAGTAGCTTTTTCCGCTTTACATTATCTTTGACAGTTGAGTCAATGATTTCTATGGAATCTTCTGCTCCTGAGATTCTCTCTTCCATCTCTTGTATTCTGTTGGTGAAGCTTGTATCTACAGCTCCTTGTCTCTTTTTTTGGTTTTCTATATCCAGGGTTGTTTCCATGTGTTCTTTCTTGATTGCTTCTATTTCCATTTTTAATTCCTTCAACTGTTTGTGTTTTCCTGGAATTCTTTCAGGGATTTTTGTGTCTCCTCTCTATGGGCTTCTACTTGTTTATTTATGTTTTCCTGGAATTCTTTCAGGGATTTTTGCGATTCTTTCAGGCATTTTTGCGATTCCTCTCTGTAGGCTTCTACTTGTTCTCTAAGGGAGTTCTTCATGTCTTTCTTGAAGACCTCCAGCATCATGATCAAATATGATTTTGAAACTAGATCTTGCTTTTCTGGTGTGTTTGGATATTCCGTGTTTGCTTTGGTGGGAGAATTGGGCTCCAATGATGCCATGTAGTCTTGGTTTCTGTTGCTTGGGTTCCTGCGCTTGCCTCTTGCCATCAGATTATCTCTAGTGTTACTTTGTTCTGCTATTTCTGACAGTGGCTAGACTGTCCTATAAGCCTGTGTGTCAGGAGTGCTGTAGACCTGTTTTCCTCTCTTTCAGTCAGTTATGGGGACAGAGTTTTCTGCTTTCCGGCGTGTAGTTTTTCCTCTCTACAGGTCTTCAGCTGTTCCTGTGGGCCTGTGTCTTGAGTTCACCAGGCAGCTTTCTTGCAGCAGAAAATTTGGTCTTACCTGTGGTCCTGAGGCTCAAGTTCGCTCCTGGGGTGCTGCCCACGGGCTCTCTGCAGCGGCAGCAACCAGGAAGACCTGTGCCGCCCCTTCCGGGAGCTGCAGTGCACCAGGGTTCCAGATGGTCTTTGGCTTTTTCCTCTGGCGTCCGAGATGTGTGTGCAGGGAGCAGTCTCTTCTGGTTTCCCAGGCTTGTCTGCCTCTCTGAAGGTTTAGCTCTCCCTCCCACGGGATTTGGGGGCAGAGAACTTTTTATCCGGTCTGTTTCCCTCAGGTTCCGGGGGTGTCTCAGGCAGGGGTCCTGCCGCTCCTGGGCCCTCCCCCACGGGAGCCCAGAGGCCTTATACAGTTTCCTCTTGGGCCAGGGATGTGGGCAGGGGTGAGCAGTGTTGGTGGTCTCTTCCGCTCTGCAGCCTCAGGAGTGCCCACCTGACCAGGCGGTTGGGTCTCTCTCTCACCGGGTCTGGGAGCAGAGAGCTGCTGCGGGCCGGGATCCGGTCATCCTTCTTCTTGAGCTTCCTGTGCTCTGTGGATTGCATTATGGGTAATTGGAGCTATTGAACTAATATCCACTTATCAATGAGTACATACCATGTGTGTTTTTCTGTGATTGGGTTACCTCACTCAGGATGATATTTTCTAGTTCATTTCATTTACCAATGAATTTCATGAAGTCATTGTTTTTGATAGCTGAGTAGTACTCCATTGTGTAGATGGACCACATTTTTTTAATCCATTCCTCTGTTGAAGGGAATCTGGGTTCTTTCCAGCTTCTGGCTATTATAAATAAGGCTGTTATGAACGTAGTGGACCATGTGTCTTTGTTGTATGTTGGAACATCATTTAGGTATATGCCCAGGAGCAGTAGAGCTGGATGCTAAGATAGTACAATGTCCAATTTCTGAGGAACCCAGAAACTGAATTTCAGGATGGTTGTACCAGCTTGCAATACCACCAACAATGGAGGAGTGTTTCTCTTCCTCCACCACCTTGTCATCATGTGTTTTCAACTGATTTTTTGATCTTAGCCATTCTGACTATTATGACTTGGAATCTAAGGGTTACTTTGATATGTATTTCCCTGATGACTAAGGATGTTGAAAATTTCCTTAGGTGCTTGTCAGCCATTCGGTATTCCTCACCTATGAAATCTTTGTTTAGCTCTGTACCCTATTTTTAATAGGGTAATTCGGCTCTCTGAAGTCTAACTTCCTGTGTTCTTTCTATATATTGGATATTAACCCTCTATTGTAAAGATCATTTCCCAATCTGTTGGGTGCAGTTTTGTCCTATGTACAGTGTCCTTTGCAGTTATATGAGATCCCATATTGATTCTTGATCTTAGAGCATAAACCATTAGTATGTTGTTATGGAAAATTTCGCCCTTGCCCCTGTGTTCCAGACTCTTCCCCCACACCTTTTTTCTATTAATTGGAGTGTACCTAATTTCACATGGAGGTCCTTGATCCACTTAGACTTAAGCTTTGTAAAGGGTGATAAGAATAGGTCGATGTGAATTCTTCTACATGCTGACCACCAGTTGAACAAGCACCATTTGTTGAAAGGGCTATATTTTTTTCCATTGGACGGTTTTAGCTCCTTTGTCAAAAATCAAGGAACCATTGAAGTGCTAGTTCATTTCTGGGTCTTCATTTCTGTTCCACTGGTCTATCTGCCTGTCTCTGTAATACTGTTCGAGGTCAGGGAGGGTGATTACTATAGAAGATCTTTCATTGTTGAGTATCATTTTTGCTATCCTGGGTTTTTTTGTTATTACAAATGAGTTTGCAAATTGCTCTTTCAGTTGCTATAATGAATTGAATGGAAATTTTGATGAGGATAGCATTGAATCTGTATATTGCTTTTAGCAAAATGGCCATTTTTGCTATATTAATCCTGCCAATTCATGAGCATGGGAAATCTTTCCATCTTCTGAGATCTTCAAATTCTTTCTTCAGATATTTGAAGTTCTTGTCATACAGATCTTTTACTTGCTTGGTTAGTGTCAGAATCTGGTATTTTATGTTATTTGTGACTATTATGAAGCGTATAATTTCCCTAATTTCATTCTCAGCCTGTTTATCCTTTGAGTAGAGGAAGGCTACTGATTTGTTTGAGTTAATTTTATATCCAGCCACTTTGCTGAAGTTGTTTATCAGGTTTAGTAGTTCTCTGGTGGATCTTTTGGGGGTCACTTAAATATACTATCATATGATCTGCAAATAGTGATAGTTTTACTTCTTCCCTTCCATTTAGTATCCATTTGTCCACCTTGCATTTTCTGATTGCTCTGGCTAGGACTTCGAGTATTATATTGAATTAAGTAGGAAGAGAGTGGGCAGCCTTGTCTAGTCCCTGATTTTAGTGGGATTGCTTCAAGTTTCTCTCCATGTAGTTTGATATAAGCTACTGGATTGCTATATATTGCCTTTACTATGATTAGGTATGGGCCTTGAATTCATGATCTTTCCAGGACTTTTATCATGAAGGTGTGTTGAATTTGTCAAATGGTTTCTCAGCATCTAATGAAATAAATGACCATGCGGTTCTTATCTTTGAGATTGTTTACATAGTAGATTAAATTGATAAATTTCCATATATTAAACCATCTCTGCAACCCGGGGATGAAGCCTACTTGATCATGATGAATGATCGTTGTGGTGTGTTCTTGGACTTGATTTGCAAGAATTTTATTGAGTTTTGTGTGTGTGTATGTGTGTGTGTGTGTGTGTGTGTGTGTGTGTGTGTGTGTGAATGTTCTCAATGTTCATAAGGGGAATTTTTCTGAAGTTCTCTTTCTTTGTTAGGTTTTTGTGTGGTTTAATTATAAGAGTAATTGTGGCTTCATAAAAGGAATTTTGTAATGTTCCCTCTGTTTCTATTTTGTGGGATAGTTTGGACAGTATTGGCATGAGGTCTTCTATGAAGGTCTGTTAGAATTATGCAATAAACCCATCTGGTCCTGGGCTCCTTTTGGTTGGGAGACTTTTAGTAACTGCTTCTATATCTTTAGGAGTCATGTGTTTGTTTAGAATTTAACTTGGTTCCTGGTATCTGTCTAGAATATTGTCCATTTCCTCCAGATTTTCCAGTTTTGTTAAATATAGGCTTTTGTAGTTGGATTTGATGCTTTTGTGAATTCCCTCAGATTCTGTTGTTATGTCTCCTTTTTCATTTCTGATTCTGTTAATTTAGATATACTTTCTGTGACCTCTGATTAGTCTGGCTAAGGGCTTATCTAGTTGATTTTCTCAAAGAACCATCTCCTGGTTGTGTTGATTCTTTGTATTGCCCTTTTTGTTTCTACTTGGGTGATTTCAGCCTTGAGTTTGATTGTTTCCTGCCTTCTATTCCTCTTAGGTGTATTTGTTTCTTTTTCTTCTAGAACTTTTAGGTGTGCTGAGTCAAGGTGCTGAGTTATGCTCTTTCCTGTGTCTTTTTGCAGGCAGCCAGAGCTATGAGTTTTTCTCTTAGCACTGCTTTCATTGTGTCCCATAAGTTTAGGTATGTTGTACCTTTATTTTCATTAAATTTAAGAAGTCATTTAATTTCATTACATTTCTTTCTTTATTTCTTCCTTGACCAAGTTGTCATTGAGTAGATAGTTGTTCAACTTCCATGTATATATGGGCTTTTTCTGGTTATCATTATTATTGAAGACCATGCTTAGTCTGTCGTGATCTGATAGGATGCATGGGATTATTTCTATCTTCCTGTATCTGTTGAGGCCTATTTTGTGACCAATTATATGGTCAATTTTGTAGAAGGTACCATGAGTTGGTGAGACAGAACAAGGCACATAGAGCAATGTCCCAAGCCCCTCCTTCAGATGTGAGGATGTGACCACAGGTCACCAAGGCTCAAGACAAATCAGTCATAGAGACAGGACCCTGCCTCCAAATATGTAGATGAGGTATTCCCAAGTTCTCAGGCCAAATCAAAAGGAAGTACCTGCTGTCAGACACTGACTCATCCAGAAAAAAATTTAACTGTCCTCTTCAGAATTAAAGGTGTGCAGGAATTATTCCATTACCTGAAAGCTCCTCTCTTAAGATCTGTAGCACCACCACTTGGGGAAGATATCTGGTCTCCCAAAATCACTGCCAGAAACCTGGCCTGAGCAACCCAAGCACCAAGCGGCAATGGGAATATGAAGGACCAGCAGCTGGGGGCAACAGAAGCTCTTCTCTCTCCCTGTGCAAGGTTTCTCCAACTTGATGAAACCTGACCACCTAGCCTTTTTAGAGATCTCCATAAAGAGACCCCAATGCCAGAGTCCTATGGGTTCCTCCATGTGTACCCTTTGGTTTGTGGTTCAGTCTCCAGGAGCTCTAGGAGATTCTGGTTGGTTGGTATTGTTGTTCTTCCTATGGAGTTACAAACCCCTTCAGCTCTTTCAGTCCTTTCTCTAACTCCTCCAGTGGGGTACCTGTGCTCAGCGTGATGGTTAGCTGCAACCATCCTCATCTGTATCAGTAAGGCTCTGGCAGAGCCTCTCAGGAGGTATCCATATTAGGATGTCAGCAAGCACTTCTTGGCATCAGCAATAGTGACTGGGTTTGGTGACTCTATATGGGATTGATTTCCAAGTGGGGCAGTCCCTGGATAACCTTTCCTTCAGTCCCTGCTTCACCCTTTGTCCAAAAATTTCCCCTGATGAGGATTTCATTTTCCATTCTAAGAATAATTGAAGCAACAACATTTTGGAGTTCTTTCTTCTTGAGCTTCATATGGTCTGTGAATTGTTTCTTGGGTATTTTGAGCTCGTGGGCTAATATCCACTTATCAGTGAGTCCAAAGAAGACATGTGTCTTCTTTTGTGACTGGGTCATCTCACTCAACTTTCAAAAAATGGTATATAGTTTGCTGGATTAAATTCAAGAACCCACCAAGGTCTATATTGAAGAGAGGGCAGATGGAGTGTAAGATCCAGAGGTGGTTGGTTAATTCGCCTGGTTATTAACACAACAGGGAAAAAACATATATGAACCCAGAGCAATTTGATCAGCATACATGGGACCTATACAATCTAAAGCCAGACAAATTTTCAGCATGGAAAAGAGGAAGAGGGCATGTTGTTCCACCATTGCTACATCTAGATATACTGATATTTTATTACAGTTGCCAGAAGGAGCATCAGTTTACTGCAATGCATTGACATGAGGTATATAAACCACATTCTAGGAAGGTCTCCTTCCTAGTTGTAGTTGGCTAATGAAAACTGAACTCAGAGGGGCAAATAAATGAAAGTATCAATGAGAATATGAAACTGGGTGAGTAGGGAGGTAGAGGAGTATCTGTTAGGATTAGGAATTCTCTGGTGGAATTGTTGTGGTTCACATCAGTATTTTGATTTCATTTCCAGTTTTACCCCTTTGACCAATGTTTGTTGTCTAATTGCTCTGGCTAGGACTTCAAGTATTATATTGAATAGGTAGGAAAAGAGTGGGTAACATGTCTACTCCTGAATTTTTGTAGGGTTGTTTCAAGTTTCTATATATTTAGTTTAATGTTGGCAACTGGTTTGCTGTAAATTGCTTTTATTATGTTTATGTATGGACCTTGAATTCCTGATCTTTCCAAGACTGTTAACATGAAGGGGTGTTGGATTTTGACATATGCTTTCTCAGCATCTAATGAGATAACCGTGTAATTTTTTTCTTTGAGTTTGTTTATATAGTGGGTTACATTGATGGATTTCTGTATATTGAACCATCCCTACATTCCTGAGATGAAGCCTACTTGATGATGATGGATGATCATTTTGATGTGTTCTTGGATGTGGTTTGTAAGAATTTTATTGAGTACTATTGTGTTGATACTCATAAGGGAAATTTTTCTGAAGTTCTCTTTCTTTATTGGGTATTTATGTTGTTTAGGTATAAGCTTAATTGTGGTTGCAGAGAAAGAATTAGGTAGTGTTCCTTCTGTTTCTATTTTGTGGAATAGTTTGGACAGTATTGGTATTTGGTTTTCTATGAAGGTCTGAGAGAATTCTGCACAAAACCACCTGGTCCTGGACTTTTTTTTGGTTGGGAGACTTTTAATAACTGCTTCTACTTCTTAAGGAATTATGGAGTTGTTGGATGGATTATCTGATCCTGATTTAACTTTGATACCTGGAAATGTCTAGAAAATTGTCCATTTCATCTCGATTTTCAGTTTTGTTAAATATAAGCTTTTGTAGTAGGCTCTGATGATTGTTTTAATTTCCTCAGATTCTGTTGTTGTGTCTCCCTTTTCATTTCTGATTTTCTTAATTTGGATACTCTCTCTATGCCTTCTCTGGTTATTCTGGCTAATGGTTTACCTATCTTGTTGATTATCTCAAAGAACCATCTCCTGGTTTTGTTGATTCTTTCTATAGTTCTTTTGTTTCTACTTGCTTGATTTCAGTGGTGAGTTTGATTATTTCATGCTGTATAGTCCTCTTAGGTGTATTTGCTTCTTTTGGTTGTAGAGCTTTCATCTCTGCTGTCAAGCCATAAGTGTATTATCTCTCCTATTTCATTTTGGAGGCACTCAGAGCTGTGAGTTTTTCTCTTAGCACTGCTTTCATTGTACCCCATAAGTTTGAGTATGGTGTACCTTCATTTTCATTAAATTCCAAAAAGTCTTTAATTTCTCTTTTTATTTCTTCCTTGACCAAGTTGTCATTGAGTAGAGTGTTGTTCAACTTCCAAGCGTATGTGAGCTCTCTGAAGGTTTTGTTGTTATTAAAGATCAGTCTTAGTCCATGGTGATCTCAGAGAATACATGGGTTTATTTCAATTTCCTTGTATGTATTGAGTCTTGTTTTGTGACCAATTCATATAGTTCATTTTTGAAATGGTATCATGGGGTGCTGAGAAGAACGTATATTCTTTTGTTTCAGGATGAAATGTTGTTTAAATATCTGTTAAATCCATGTGGTTCATAATTTCTGTTATTTCTTCTGTGTCTATGTTAATTTTCAGTTTCCATGATTTGTCCATTGCTGGGAGTGGGGTGTTGAAGTCTCCCTCTATTATTGTGTCAGGTGCAATGTATATTTTGAGCTTTAGTAAGATTTCTTTTATAAATGTGGTTACCCTTGCATTTAGAGCATAGATGTTCAGAATTGAGAGTTTGTCTTTGTAATATTTTACTTGTGATAAGTATAAAGTGTCCTTCCTTGTATTTTTTGATAACTTTTGGTTAAAAGTTGATTTTATTTGTTATTAAAATGTGTACTAAAGCTTGTTTCTTGGGGCCATTTGCTTAGAAATTATTTTCCCAGGTTTTTCCTCTTAAACAGTGTCCATCTTTGTCACTGAGGTGCATTTCCTGTATGCAGCAAAATGCTGGGTCCTCTTCATGTATCCAGTTTGTTCGTCTATATCTTTTTCTTGCAGAATTGAGTCCATTGATGTTATGAGATATTAACAAATAGTAATTGTTTCCTGTTATTTTTGCTGTTCGAGGTGAAACTATGTTTGTGTGGATATCTTCTTTGGGGTTTGTTGCAAGAAGATTACATTCTTGCTTTTTCTATGGTGTTGTTTCTCTCCTGTTGGAGTTTTTCATCTATTATCCTTTCTATGGCTGGATTTGTGGAAAAATATTGTGTAAATTTGCTTTTGTCATGGGACATCTTGTTTTCTTCATCTATGTTAAATGAGAGCTTTGCTCGATAATTTATCCTGGGCAGGCATTTTTTTTTTCTCTTAGGGTCTGTATGGCATCTGTCCAGGATCTTCTGGCTTTCATAGTCTCTGGTGAGTAGTCTGGTATATTTCTGATAGGTCTGCCTTTATATGATACTTGACCTTTACTGCTTTAAAATATTTTCTTTGTTTTGTTTGTCTGCTGTTTTGACTGTCATATGACTGGAGGAATTTGTTTCCTGGTCCAATATATTTTGGGTCCTACATGTAGGCTTCTTGTATGTTCATGAAATCTCTTTCTTTATGTTAGGGAAGTTTTCTCCTATAATTTTGTTGAAGATAATTACTGGACCTTTAAGTTGGGAATCTTCATTCTCATCTATAACTATTGTTCTTAGGTTTGGTCTTCTCATTATATCCTGGATTTCCTGGATGTTTTGTGTTAGGTGTTAGGCGCTTTCTGCATTTTACATTTTCTTTGACAGTTGTGTCAATGTTTTCTATGGATCCTTCTGCTACTGAGATTCTCTCTTCAATCTCCTGTATTCTGTTGGTGATGCCTGTGTCTATGACTCCTGCCATCTTTCCTAGATTTTCTATTTCCAGGTTTGTTTCCCTTTGTGATTTTTTTTTATTGTTTCTATTTCCTTTCTTAGATCCTGGATCGTTTTGTTCAATTCCTTCATCTGTCTGGTTGTGTTTTCCTATAATTCTTCAAGGGATTTTTGTGTTTCTTCTTTAAGGGCTTCTACTTGTTTGCCTGTGCTCTCCTGTATTTCTTTAAGAATGTTATTTATGTCTTATTTAAAGTCCTCTATCATCATTATGAAATGTGATTTTAAATCTAAATCTTGCTTTTATGGTGTGTTAGCATATCCAGTATTTGCTTTGATGGGAAATCTGGCTTCTGATGGTGCCAAGTAGTCTTGGTTTCTGTTGCTTAGGTTCCTGAGCTTGCCTCTCTTGCCATTTGGTTATTTCTGATGTTAGTTGGTCTTGCTGTCTCTGACTGTAGCTTGTCTCTCCTGTGAGCCTGTGAGCCTGTGACCTTTGATGTGAGAGTTCTCATGGCAGATCAGCTCTTTGTTGGCAGATTTTGTGTCTGAGAGCTGTGGGACAGCCTCTGCTCTGGCTGCAGATGGAGACCAGAAGGGTCCTGTCCTAAGCTGCCCTGTGATTTTTGTGCCCTGTGTGCTCCCTGAGTTTTATTCCTTGCACAGTAAATGGGTAGTGAGTGGGGTCTCTCCTGTGGGCTGAGGACCTAGGAGGGAGAGTGCTCCTTACAGACTAGATCTCTGCAGGCAGGTTTTCTGTCTGAGGGCTGTGTAACAATCCTGGCTCTGGGCGCAGATCAACATCGACCTTTCAACATCTTGTTTTTATATCCTCTGTGCTGGTCCCTGGACCAAATAGTTGCATTCCTGCTTTTCTGTTCTCTCTCTCTCTCTCTCTCTCTCTCTCTCTCTCTCTCTCTCTCTCTCTCTCTGTCTCTCTCTGTGTGTGTGTGTGTGTGTGTGTGTGTGTGTGTGTGTGTGTGTGTGTTGGTTTCCTATTTTACTTTGTATAGTGGAGGGAATGAACTTTGTTCCTTATGCTTGGTATACAAAAAGCTTGGCAATGAACTCTCTCTACAGCCAGTTTTTGACTTTTCCTTCTTTTTAGGCAGCACCTTAAGAAGTTGCCTAATCTGGCCTTAAACTGTTTGCCCCCTTTCCCTAGTACCTTCTATTGTCTCTGTCCCTATTTGTTCAGTCACTTGTCTCCCTCCCTTTCTTCTTCCCTTTCAATGGTCTTCTTAGGTTTTTGAAATTGGCCCTCATGTTTTATACTCACCTAACCTCAAACTTAAGATAGTCTTCCTGGCTCAACTTCTTAATTACTAATATTATAAAAATGAAAGTACTGTTTTTTTATTTGTTTGTTTTGTTTTTTGTTGTTTCCTGTTGTCTTGCTGTAGTTTTCTTGCTGTTGTTAGTTTGTTGGTTGATTGGTTTGTTGGTTGATTGGTTGGTTGGTTGGTTGGTTGGTTGAAGTGCAGATCCATCATACAAGAGAAAATAGGCATTATTTGTTTTTCTAAGTCTTGATGTTTCGTTTCATTTGATTCTCAATTACATGTATTTCTCTACAAAAGTTGTGTCTTTATCATGCTTCTACTGGTTTGTTAAAAATATTATGACCAAGTGCAACTTCAAGAAGAAAGGGTTTATTCAGCTTAAATGCATCAGCTTAAAGTCATCATTTGTAAGAATATATCACATAGAAAGAGCTGTACTTTCCATATTTCTCAAAAACATATTTCCATTTTAATGCATCTATATTTAACATTTATCTATTTGGATGTGTGTTTTTGTGCATGTGCTATAGAATTCTTGTGGAGGTCTGAAAAAAACTTGTAGGAGTAGATTTTTTCCTTCTACCATATAGATTTGCAGATTTTAACTCAGGTACTTAACAGCAAGCATCCTTATTCTCTCAGTCATATCACCAGTCCTAAACCTATATTTTCACATGTTGTGGTATATTTTTTGGTCATTGTATTTTTTTTTATTGAGAGATGTCTATTTATATCAATTCCCATGTTTTTATCTTCGTTACTG